>NW_022631163.1:2119615-2262065 GCF_010015895.1 Lontra canadensis
GGGGGGGGGGGGGGGGGGGGGGGGGGGGGGGGGGGGGGGGGGCTGGGAAGGATATTTGAGTTCCAGAGCCGGCTCGGCCACAGCTTCACTGCGTGGCCTCAAGCAAATCCTCGCCTCTCTCAGACCTCAGATTTCTGCACGGATCCCAGGCTGGGTGTGCCCCAGCAAAACCGCTCAGGCTGTAAGATCACAGTAGCTGCCCACTGCAGTTCCTTTTCTGAGCACCCACTGTGTTCCCATCACGTCACCCTGCTATCTTAGAGGAGGGCTTATGATCCCACTACACAGATGAGAACATCAAACCAGACTGAGGCCCTCAGACCTGGCACCAAGATCCTGTCCTAGGATGGGGGTAGGGATAGGGAGGACTGGTCAGAGGACCCCAGCACAGTAGTAAAGGGGCAGGGTCCTTGGAGCCAACAGACATCCTGTATCCCTTACTAGTGGATAAGCCCAGGCACAGGGGTGCAGAAGCCGGTGGGAAGGGGCTGGCAGCCAGGTGGTGACCTGGAAAAAGGGCTGTTTTCCCATCTGACAGATATACACAGTGGACATTCACCCCATGATGAAAGATTCCATACATCTTAGCACTTACCAGGTCTCTCAGCCCAAGCACAGAGTGAACACACCTTGCCAGGTGCACACATCTCAGAGAACAAACGTATATTCCCCGCACCCATCTCACCAAGGACACGCCCACAGCAGCCACTCATTACCGCGGGCCCCTGGACAAGTACACAACGTGAACACAGAACATACTCGCACCACTCCCCACCGAACACAGCGGCCATCACCGCACTGCGGACACACTGCAGCCTGTCCCCATCTCACCGCGTCTTTGCCTCGACACATACAGAGTGCACACCCCTGCTAGGTTCAATACCCTTCATCACAGAGGCCCAGGTGACACACATCTCTCAGTGGACACAGCATCACCATTCTTCACCACATGCAAAATGCACACAGATGCCATGTCCTTCTAGATGCCCATATTGCCAGTGACCAGTTCTCGGCTGAGGGATGGTCCCAGTCTGGGACTCCCACCCCAGGACCCCCATACCCACCCCCCCAGCTAACTGCCCAGCTGGTCACTAGGGCTCACACATTCTACCTCCCAAGCCATTTGCTAGTCCATCTTCCCTGGCTCCACCTGCCCCTTGGGAAGGTGCCCTTTGATATTCCTGCTTAAAACCTGTTGCTACCCCAGCACCCACCCCCCACCTCCCATGACCCAAGCAGGCAGCACAAACCCCAGGGCCCGCAGAGACTCCCTTTCATGTGTTTCTGAAGCATTTTTCACATGATCAGACCAAACCACAGCATTCTGAGAGGGAGACAGGTCACACACCATCCTCTCTGATGTTTCTAAACTAAGGAATTGGATTGAGAGCCACAAAAGCCTTAAATATATAAAATACTGCCTAGATTTCCATTTTCTTTCTATTGAAAAAAATAGCTTTTCCCCCATAGTCTCACCATCTTTGGAATTTTTATATAGCATGACAAGAGCTTGGGGTTTTGTCAGCCTTTGATGTTCATCTGGTTCAAAATGCATCTAATGTGTTCCCAAAGGCTGGCCAGGACTGTGCTGGCGCACCCCCTGGGACGAAGGGCTCACTACCTACAGAAGCAGCCCCTTCCATCTTGGTGGGTACTGAAATCTGCTTCCTGTAACTTCCACCCACAGCTTGGGTTCTGCCCCAGGAGCCACACTCAGCTCTTACCCCCTGGCTTTGCTCTCAAGGGCCCCAGGGGAATGCACAGCAACAGAGATGTCGCTGAGCCTTCTGCTGCTATCCGGGAGTGTGGCTTTGCAAAGTGCATATTAAGTTCCTCAATAAACGTTAACACTTGGGACAAGAAAGTTAGTCCCTGAAGCTGGGTTAGGGCCTCCTACAGCCCTCCATGCTGATCTCCATCACACTCAACTCACACTGATGTGACTATCTGTTCATGCATCTTTCTCTCCTAGCATCCTGATAATCAGGGCTCTGTCTTCTTTCTAGCTTTGTTCACTTAAAATGTCCATCTGTTCCTCTAGCCCTCTCTCTTCTCACATTTCCTGAGCACTCTCTCTCTGCCAACCCTGTCCTGGGCCTTCGGGGCACACAGCTGCTTCTAATGTGGTCCCCGTCTTCAAGGAGCCCCTGGTCTGGTGGGGCTAGCAGGCAGGAGGCTGGCATGTAGAACACCATGCAATTGGTCCTCTGAGGAGGGTGGAGGGCAGGGTTTCCAGATTTGTCCTCTAGAGGGCAGGTACACATTTTAGTTCCTACTCTGGGCTGGGCTCTGAAGAAACCTATCAGTGTCTGCCGAAAGCAAGACCAGTGGAAGAAATCCCCTTATTAGCAGGTACCACCAGACACCCATTTCACAGGCGTTTACTCACAGGAGCCCAGAATGATGCAACTTTCCAAGTAAATCTGTGGTCCAGCTAAGTCTCAGAACAGGGGCCCTCCCCAACATTCCTTATCCTACCCCTAACCATGGGAGGGACCCACCTGCAGGTAATGGTATGCTAGACCCTGGTGGCAGGATTTGGACTTTAGCAGGCTCTTATCCAAGGTGGCTGAGGTCTTCTGGCAGACTTCGTGGGCGTGGCTGAGGGTCAGAGTGGACCAGGAGCCCCGCTTGACATAGTTGGTGTCAGTGCCCACCCCAAGGCTGGGGCAGGCAGCTGGGGGTGCGGGAGGGGGTGGTGGGGCAGTCAGCTCAGTGGTGTTGTTTTTGGCTGCTTTAAGCATGTGCCCACTGATGGTGTTGTAGGCGTGCATGAAGTAACGTGGCTGGCTGCGTTCTGCCTGTCGGCCGAGCGTCATCAGCCCGGAGGCCGGGCCACTGCTGCGGAAGGCGCCACCCTCGCCGTCCAAGTTGTCATCGGAGCTCCACCAGCCCGAGATGTTGGAGCGGCTACGCCTTTTGGGTTCCCCAGCCTTGGCCCGTTCCTTGCTCTTGGCCCTCCGGCCCTTGCCGTCCTCCAGGCCACCTTTCTTGCTGCCATTGCCACCGACCTTGCCTGCTGTGCCCTCCAGTGAGGGCGCCTTGGTGAAGAAGAGCCGCTGGACCGAGTGGACCAGGTGGCGGATGCGGCCAGGACTCTCACCACGGGCCTTGGCCTCACCACGGGGGAACTGGAGCGTGCTAAAGCCATCGCGGTGGATGGGCAGTTGCTTCTCAAACTGGTCCAGGAGGTTGGCAGGCAGCCGGTTGATCTTGGTGGCCTGGGCATGGCTGGGGAAGGGGCTCTCCTCTGGCACCTCGAAGTGGGAGTTATAGTGGATACGGGGGAAGGTGCTGCTTGGAGGTGGCAGTTGGTTGTTAAGGGGGAAGAGACCATCCCCAGGCAGAGTGTTCTGGCCAGGGAAGCGAGCCTCGCGGGCAAAGGCCTCCGTAGGTGACAGCAGGTAGGGGTTGCGGTCAGGCCCTGCGAACAGGGGCTCGTGCGGTGGGTCCAGGCTGTCGGAGAGGTGGCGAGGGCGGCTGTCACCGAGGCCTTTCATGATCCCGGCCCTCAGGGCAGGGGCCGTTGCCCTAGCGGGGCGCCCGGGTTGCGTTTCCCGGGCAGCAGCTATCCTGGGGAGAGAAAACAGAGAGAAAATCAGCTGAATTTGGAGGGGACAGGGTGCCAGGAATGTCACCCAGACCTCTACAGATCTCAGGATTGGGAGGGTTTCTGAGGACTCTTGGCCTACCTTTAACACTGTCGGGTGGAGGACAAGAAGACAAACAGAGACCCACATACCGTGTGTGTCAATCCAAGTCACAGCTCAGGCTGGCAAACTGTTAAAAAAATCCTACCTTGATGAACATGTCTTCATAATAACCTGGAAAGCCAAGTCTGAACTCAGATCAAATTCCACGATCAAATGTAGTGGGGGGGGGGCTCACCCTGTTTTCCTCCAATCTCTGTCTTATCCCTTGCTACAAGGAGCCACGTACCCGCATGCACCACAAGCTCACTCCATGTGCTTTCAGGCCTAGGGATGGCCCCAATGGCAGTGCAGGCCACCTATGGGAAGATCCCGCGCTGGCCCTGGAAGCAGGCCTGGGGCCATTTGGTTAGGGAATTCCACGGTCCCTGGTATCCAGAGTGTGGCTCTGGGTGAGCATGTCCTCTTGGCCCTGGAACACTCTTGCCTATGAGTGGTTCAGCGCGGCTGAAAGAGGGCCAGAGAAGCTTTCTAAAGAGTAGGGCCTATCTCACCTGAGTCTGAGGGCAGTACTCTCCAACTCTCACTTTAGCAGAGGAATCCTACCTACATCAAATGCACACCCTCTATAAACATTTCCTTTTCCCTCGTCAGATGTCTACTGATGTGACTTCTGGGCTAGGCGCCCAGGGCTGCAAACAGCAGAGAAGCCAATAAGCTCATTAGCTCATCATTTCCGGCTGGAACAGATCAATGACAGTCAGCCTGAACAGTTCTCAGTGGGGTCTATAACGGGGGCTCATTCTCAGGACTGGGTGGACAGGACAAGGCCCTGGGTCGGGGTGGCATTTAGGTGGAGCTGTGACTCAGTTTCCCCATCTGTAAAATCAGACAGTTAGACTGTTTAGATCTTCCATCCAAGCCCATGCTGGAAAAAACAGTCTTAATACCTGGGCAAGTACCTTTCCTTTTTGTGCCTCAGTCTCCCCATCTGTACCACGAAGCAGAGGGGAGGTTGGCGAGGTTTCTAAGGCCTGTACGCACCACCAGCTCGACTCAGAGGAGTCCCACGGCTTGTTGGACTGTGTGCCTGGTGTGCTGAGGATCTGAAAGCCATCAGTGTGGCTGGAACAGAGCAAGTGGGGACAAGGGCAGTAGGGGTAGAGATCTTGGAGCGCTGGGCCAGGTCAGAATGCACAGGCTCTGGTGGAAGCCAAGCGTGGTAGGCAGAATGATGGCTCCCAAAGTTGCCCAGGTCCTAATCCCCCAAATCTCTGATTATGTTACTTGACATATTAAAAGGGTTTTTGCAGATATGATTAAGGATCTTGAGATGGGGAGATTATTCTGGATTATCTGGAGGGGTACAAACCTAATCACATGTGTCTTTTTAAAAGGGAGGCATGAAGATATGATAGAAGCAGAGGTCAGAGGGGGGTGAGGGTCACAAGCCAGGGAATGTGGGCAGCTGTTAGAAGCCAGAAGAGGCAAGGAGTCAGATTCTCCTCTAGGGCTTCCAGAAAGATTGCAGTCCTGAGACTCATTGTAGACTTATAACCTCTAGAACTGTAAAATAATAAATCTGTGTTGTTTCAAGCCAGTAAGTTTTGGAAATCTGTCACAGCAGCCACAGGAAATTAATATACCAAATGGGTTCTGGTGTCTGAGACTCCCTCTCACCCCTCAGAGCAGCTCTTAAGGCAAATTCCAGATCCCACCTAACACTGCGTCAAAAACACTGGCCTTGGTGAAACTCCCATCATAGAGGTGGGGAAACCAAGGCCCTTAGAGGGCAACAACTGCCTCGGGATCACAGAGTGGGTCCAGTGGCAGGTGCAGTGAGGGACCCACAGCTCTTCCTAGTCCTCTGCAGCACTGCCTTGCAACTGTCGCGGGAAGCTGGCCAGCCCCACAACCTCAAGGATCTGAGGATTATTTCCTTGAACCTAGATATTTCATGATCAACTCTCCCTAAGCCTTCTTAAGCCGAGACTTCGGCAGGGTCCACCTGGCTCAAGTTCTCCGCCTCCCTGCCAGACACCCTCCTTGCCTCTAGGAGCCTGACGGACCCCATCCTGGAGGCCAGAGCATTGTTACGTCCATCCTTGGATCTTTGCTCCCACCAGCTGGCTCAGGAGAGCATCTATCTCCAAGCTGGAGAGGACGTCCACTGACTGACCTCTTTTTTTTTTTTTTTTAGATTTTATTTATTTATTTGACAGACAGAGATCACAAGTAGGCAGAGAGGCAGGCAGAGAGTGAGAGGGGGAAGCAGGCTCACTGCTGAGCAGGGAGCCTGATGTGGGGCTCGATCCCAGAATCCTGGGATCATGACCTGAGCTGAAGGCAAAGGCCTCAACCCACTGAGCCATCCAGGCGCCCCCTCAACCCACTGAGCCACCCAGGCGCCCCCTGACTGACCTCTTTATCTTCATTACCCCATATCCTCACAACAGCCACAAGAGGTGGGAGGCCATTATCTCCATTTTACGGATGGGGAAACCAAGGCTGGGAGGGATCCTTCTAGCCAAGGCGAAACAGGTAACTTCAACGCCAGCCACCCCATCAGGGTTCCGGAAAGTCAAGGATCCCCCTCCATTCCAGCTAGCAGCGGCTCCCTCTGGGCAAACCTCTTCTCAAAGACAATTTCAAGCAAAACCAGCCCCATATCCCTTCTTGGCTTTCGTACAGCCCCTCAGGGCTGCAGTGATCCCTGGGCTCAGGGGCCAGCCTCCTTGTCTCTCTAGCTGGGGAACTGTATGTGCAGCCATATATCCTCGATGCCCACTCAAGTAAGGCCAGATACTGAAAACTGAGGACATGATTTGCAAACACAGCCCTGCTGGCTCGTGGGCTTGGCAGGGGCCCGACACCCCAGAAATGCTGGAGGTGGAGAGGGCTGGTCACCAGGAGCAGAAGACAGTGGCCGGGCGCTGGCCTTGAAGTGCACCCCCACCCAGTTCTCTCAGCCCAAGGCCCAAGCTGGCTTCAGTATCTCATTACAGGAGCCTCTGATCCCCAGGAATCCAGGATTGCCCCAACAGGACCACGTGAGCCTGGGACCATGGCTGCCTCCCTAAGCCTCAGACTGTGTTTGTCAAACAGGGCCAAGAGAAAGGAAAGAGCGGGCAAGTGCTTAGTGAATTGTGAAATGCTGGCACACTCTCATTCCCTGGGGTACAAACCGTGGGCCACAATCTGGTGGTGGTCTTGGCTGATGAGGCCCCTCAGCTGGCTGGTGGGGGGAATTGGGTCCGTCTTGGAGGTGCCACCAGGGTTACAGGAGGGAGAGTGGGGGCTGCCACCATCAGGGAGTCCTCTAGAGACCCAGATGATTTAATGACCACAAATAAACTCTCAACTTCTTTCCTTCCTGTGACTAGGCCCTCATTATTAAAAAAAGTCCCTTTCTCTGACTTCTGGGGCCCGCGTGTCTGTCCTTCCACTCCACCTTAAACGTCAGTGCCTCCCAGGGCTCTGAGTGGGCACATGGTGTCCCCAAATCAGCAAAATGCTTCAGGGTCACTCAGTGGGACTCAAGCCAGGCACCTAGGCACCACCCTGAATTCTACCCTCTTCTGACTTTCTATGTCTTTCCCTCACAACAATGCCCAGGGTGCCTGGAAAATTATCCACTCCCCTCCCCCCGAGTCTACTTCCTGTAGTTTAGGTGGAGCCAGACCTATCCCAGAACCCCAAGAGTGGACACATGACCCAGGTCTGGCCAATCAGAGCCCTGCCTCCCTGAGCACTGATTGGCTCAGAGATGGGAACAGGATCCTCCCTAGCCAATGAGAGTTGGCCCTGGGAATGGCTGGACTCTTCGGAAAGAGGTGCTTTTCTCTCTGTTAGGGCTGTGTGCTTGGCGGAGTGTCAGCCTGGAGTCCTTTGTTGAGATCTTGGTAAGATCTCATATGACAGTTGAGACTTTTTGCTTAAGTTTGAGTTGGGTTTCTGTGTCTTTCAACAACAGCCTGATACTGGCCTCATGAACAGTTGGTCACTACAGCGACTATGGTCACTACAGTCACATACACGTGACTATGAGTGCCCCCCGCCCCCACTCTGTATCTCCTATGGCCTCATCACTGTGGTGCCCAAGACTGACTTGGGACTCTCAGCTTCTGCAGCCTTGTGGGAGGCGGCAGCGGGGGGTGGTGGTGGAGGGTGTTCTCTAGCTGCTGGAGCCTGCTCTGCTCACATGTGGCTGGCAGGAATTGCCAGAGACTTAACAACCCTACCCCCACCCCCAAACCAGCTGCATCTCTACCGGTGTCTGTTGGGGAGCTGGTGTATAAATACCCCAGCTCCTCCACCCTTCAGGTGGGACAACTGAGGCATGGGCTCTACATGGACTCCTGGAGCTGCCCAGTGGGAATGAGTTCCACTTTTCTGCAGTGGTCACTTGCCTGATAACACTCCCTTCATTGGCTACCTCCCCTTCTCTGACTTACCTCTCCCTTCCCACACTGTGCTGCCTCTTCCCAAATGAGGTACTTGCCCTTGAGTCTTGAATCTCTGTCTTGGGCATGCTTCTGGGAAACCTCAGCTATGACAGTCATGGAATCACAGTGATTCTGCCTCGGTTGTGTCTCCTGGTGCCATTTCCTCTCCGGATCCTCTGCCTCTGTCCCTCCCACCACTCACCTGGACAGCTGAATAGCCTTCTCCCTGGTCCCTCAGTGTCCACTCTAAGACCCCTGCATGTTCCAAACTGCAGCTGGAGTGATTCTGCTAAAATACCAAAGCACTAGTGTTCTTCCTCTTCCGTGGTTCCTCTTGGCTCTTGGGACGAATGCCTGACTCCTGAGCCTGGCATTCAAGGCCATTGGAGAGCAATTCTCTGTAGACCTCTAACTGTCAGCTCCAGCCACATAGCTTGTTGGAGATAAAGAGTGTCAGCCTGGGGAAGGGACAGCATAAAGCCTCACAGCAAGGCCACTCCAGGTCTGTTAACCTGGGTCTCTTGACTCAACCAGGGTACAGCCCACTGGCTCACCTGAAACAGAAGGTCTGCAAGGGAAGGGGCCAGGATTGCCAGCAGAGGAACAGGGCGTGAGGAGGGTGGGACAGCATGAGGCAGTACCTTAGCAGAGTGGAGGTCTGGAAGGCCCAGCATGGTCTAGTATTTGCCAGTTTCTCCAGCCTCGTCCCCATTCCCTTGCTCCCCTTGCCAACAAAACTCATTACCTTGCTGAATTTTCTACATAGTCCTCAACACTTGTGGAAACTCTCACATATTCCTTGCTTGCTGGTTTATTGTTCATTGTCCCATGGGTCTATCCTGTCCAATATGGTAGCCACCAGCCACATGGGCTATAGAACACGTAAAATGCAGCTAGTGTCACTGAGGCGCTGCCTTTTTAATTTTAATTAACTTAAATGTAAACATCACATGTGGCAAGTGGCTACCATATTGGATAGTACAGTTCTAGAACTTGAAATCCAACTCCAGGAAGAAGCCTCTTCCAGCTCCCCTTCCTAAAGCTGGGGTCCAAGATAGTCTCTTCTAACACCCTGTCCACATTTTTTTAGTTGGGAACTTAATTCACTTATTTTCTGAGTCTTAATATTCTAATATATGTCTCACTGGAAAAGCTATACATTTCCTCCTGAGTACCTACTTGGCATCATCTCATGGATTTTATTTCCCCACAGGTTTTTTTCCTCCTCTTTTTAAAAAATTGAGGTGAAAAGCACGTAACATGGGATATAATTCAGTGACATTCAATACAGTCACGATGCTGTGTAACCTCCATCTAGTTCCAAAACATTTTCTTAGCCCGGAAGAAAACCCAGTACCCAATGAGCAATCACTCCCTGTTCCCTCCTCCTTCTGGCTTCTGGCAACCACCAGTTTGCTTCCTGTCTCTGGATTTACCTATTTCCTACATATTTCATTTTCATTGTGGTAAAATGTACATAACACAAAAATTCACCACTTCAGCCATTTTTAAGAGTACAGTTCATTGACATTCATTACATTCACGACACTGTACAACTACCACCATTATCTATGTCCCAAATTCTTCATCATCGCCCCAAACATAAACTCTAAAAACGTTATGGGGCACCTGGGTGGCTCAGTCATTAGGCATCTGCCTTCAGCTCAGGTCATGATCCCAGGGTCCTGGGATCGAGCCCCATGTCCTGCTCCCTGCTCAGTGGGGAGCCTGCTTCTCCCTCTGCTGCTCCCCTTGCTTGTGTTCCCTCTCTTGCAGTGTCTCTCTTTGCCAAATAAATAAAATCTTAAAAAAAAAAAAAGAAACTCTGTAACCATTAAATGCAAAGACTCCTTATTCTCTCTTCTCCTCCAGCCCCTGGTAATTTCTGATCCACTTTGTCTCTATGAATTCATCTATTCTAGATATTTCATATGAATGGAATCATACATTTGTCCTTCTGTATCTGGCTTATTTCATTTAGCATAATGTTTTCAAGGTTCATCCGGATTATGACATGTACCAGAAGTTCATCCCTTTTTATGGCCGGATCATATCCGAACGTACGCAGAGACCACAGTTTTGTCCATTCATTTGTTGATGGGCATTTGGGTTGTGCTTTTGGCTATCGTGAATGAGGCTGCAATCAAGAAACGATGGCCCATGAGTATCTGTTTGAGTCCCTGCTTTCAATTCTTTGGGGTATATACCTAAGAATGTAATTGCTGGGTCATATGGTAATTCTGTTCAACTTTTTGAGGAACCACCAAATGGTTTCCCACCATCTTACATTCCCACCTGCAACATATGGGGTCCAATTTCTCTACGTCTTCACCAACAATTATTGTTTTGCTTTCTTGTGTGTATGTGTTGTTTTTTTTTTTAATTATACCCATGTTAGTAGGTATGAACTGGTTTCTCATTGCGGTCTTGATTTGCATTTCCCCGATGACTAATGATGTTGAGCATTTTTTCATGTGCGTATTGGCAATTTGCGTATCTTCTTTGGAGAAATGTCTATTTAAGACTTTCGCTCATTTTAAAATTGGGTGATTTGTCACTTTTTTGTGGTTGAGTTGTAGGAGTTCTTTTTTTTTTTTTAAGATTTTATTTATTTGAGAGAGAGAGCTAGAGTGAAGGAGCATGAGCAGGGGGAGCAGCAAAAGGACAGGGAGAAGCGGACTCCCCGCTGAGGACTCCAGGATCATGACCTGAGCTGAAGGCAGACCCTTAACCAGCTG
The DNA here is from genome assembly GCF_010015895.1 of Lontra canadensis. Classification (NCBI taxonomy): domain Eukaryota; kingdom Metazoa; phylum Chordata; class Mammalia; order Carnivora; family Mustelidae; genus Lontra; species Lontra canadensis. The sequence goes on from NW_022631163.1 coordinate 2,130,449, forward strand.
AGCCACCCAGGCACCCCAAGAGTTCTTTATATATTCTGGCCCTTATAATACGATTTGCAATAGTTTTCTCCCATTCAGTCTCTACAGGTTTTAAATAGGTGGGGTTTTTTGACTTTTCTTGGACTGGTCACTTACGCTTTCCTTCCTCATTAGCACGTATGGTCTCCCTGACCCCCAGCATCCCTTGGTTTGTCAGTCCCACAAAGAACATAAGTCCATATTCCCATAATCTCCTTGTGGGCAAGGGCTGGTTCTTCTCATCCGGGGGCCAGAGGAATTAGAAAGGATCTGGAGATGGATGAACGTGTAGTGGACACCGGAATGGCCACTCAGGTCCCTCTTCAGGATGGAGGCACTCACGTCTCCAGTGGCCAAGCCCTGGCTGCTTACAGTTCACACTGGGCAACGCTAGGACTTACTCTCAGCCAAAGGGAGATGCCTCACCCACGGTTACACTCCTTTTCGGAGCAGCCAGCAGCCAGTAACTGGTTGTTGATGTGTGGGCACCAGAGCTTGGCTCCCTTTCCCAATTCAGAACTACTTTAATGGGCCAGCCCAGACCCAGAGCTGCCCGTGGGATCAGCGGAACCTTTCTTGTAATGGTATCTCTAACTGGCTCCTCCCTCTGCCCAATCCTGTACCCCTCACCTGTCATAGGTCTTCCCAGCAGACTTCCTGTGCACACCTCAGCATCTCTTCCTAGGGAACATAACCCTAAGACAGGACATAACTGGGTTCTACTTCTTTCCCTCCTTATGGACAGATATTCAGTAATTCAATCACTCTTCTTAAGCCTCAGTTTCTCCTTTTGGCGATGCAGATCCTTTTCAAGATTATGATGAGGATTCATTGTGATGTCATATGGAAAACATCTGGCACATAGGGCTTAATGAACATCAGTCATGCTCCCCTCCTTACCTCACTGTGCCTTCCTGCGGACAAGCCGATGCCTCTGGGGCAGGGATGTCGCAGGCCATCATGAAAAGGGCACGCAGCTGCCTCTGGATTCAAATCCTGGCTCTTCTCTTGCTGCAACCGCGGACTGGTCACTCCAGGCCTCTGTTTCCACCATCAGGCCGTGGGGGTTTGAGGGAGGGTTCTGTGGGCATTTGGCCACGCTGATTCCCTCTGAACACTCTTGGTCAGAGTTCCTGGGACCCTGGGTGCCAGTGCCTCAGCCGCCCAACCCCTAGCAGTGGCAGGAGCCTCACCTTGGGGAAATCTTAAAATAGGCAGGCCTGGGCCTTGCAGGGGAAGCAGCTGGCAGCCTCGCACTGCCTTTGTCTCTGAGCTATACTTAGGCCCATCCGGGTGCCCATAATTATCTCTCATTAATATAAGCCTCATTGCCCTCACGGAAACATGGAGGAAGTCGCGGAGCTGCTGCCTCCCTGGGAACGCTCCCTGCTCTGTGGTGCAACAGTGGCTGCTGTCGCTACCCTCATCCACACAGTGTGGGGCCCCCCTGCGTGATCCCCACTTGTTCTGGAGCCAGAGTTGGCCTGTGAGCTAATTAGGGACAAGGCCAGGAATGGAACCCAGCATGGCTCTTCCTGATGCAAAACTCACCTGATTGCATTATCCCCCTAATCTAGAACCTTCTGTGGATCCTCTTCCCTCCTCAGTTCAGACTTCTTGGTGAGGCAGTCAAGACCCATGCTGATGCAACCCCAACCCCTTTCCCGACAATAACAAACCCACTTCCCCTCTTGACAGCTGCTCCCTTTAACCAGCTCAGATCCCTTCATATTTCTTGCCTCCGTCTTCTGTATTTGGTGAGATCAGAAAGGCTGGTTTGGTCTAAGATTTTATTAACAGAGACAGAGAGTCTAAATGAAGGGAGGGGATAGTCCTCTCAGGAGTGAACTGTGTTAAGAGAGAGACAGAGAACTAGAGCAGGGCATGGGAGGGTGAGCCCAGAGATGAACGGCTTGGAATGATGTGGGTGGAATGACAGAACATTCTGGGGACGTTCACCACAGTCCACGGCCAGCATAGCCACTGCCGTAGGCCTCTGCAGGGCAGAAGTGTGGAAGGAAAAAAGAATGGGTCCTGTGGAGCCTCCAGGACCTGGCGCTGTTTGGGGCAGGAGTGGAGGGGGAGGCAGGTTGTGTTCCACCGTGACTTCATCTCTGGGTACCCCTCCCATTCTCCTCCTACACTCCTCACCACACCGGCGCTCTCTCTTGCTGGCGTCTCTTCCTCTGACCTCTAATTGCTCGAGGAACTGGGTGCTCTTTGCTTCTCTTTACCCTCTCTCTCCTGCTGATCTCATCCAGACTCATGGCTTTAAACACCACCTATATCTGACAATCCTAAATTTGCATCTTCCGCCCAATCTCTCTCAAACGCCAGACGCCAATCCCTGCCTCCCTGACATCTCGCTCTGGATGTCTGACAGGTCCAAAATCGAATGCCTGATCTCCCACCCACCCTAACCTGTTCCTCCCACCGTCTACCCCGATTCCGCTCATGACAACCCCATCCTCCTGCTCACTCAGGTCAGAAACGTGAAACCTGACCTGAGGATCATTCTCCACGCCTCTTTCTCTCAGCCCCACATCCCATCACACAGCAAATCCTTCAAAAACAACGCCACCTTCCAGATATCCCAGAGTCCCACCACTTCTCACCACTGTCACAGCCCTGCCTGGGGCTGGCCCCTCCTCGTCTCTCCCCCAGACGACAAGGCTCCCATGGTCCTTAGAGTCAAAGCCAATTTTCCTACTCATCTTGTTTCTTCTTGCTTTTCCAACTTCATTTCCTGCCCCTACCCCCTTGGGCCTCCATCCTGTTCCTTGAACACGGGTCATTAACTCCCATCTTGGGGCTCTCGCTCTTCCTGTGGCTCTGACTGCAATGCTGTGTCCCCCTCTGACCACGTGACTTGTCCTTGCTTCCTCAGGTCTCAGCGCACGGGCTCCCTCTGCAGAGGCTGGCCCTGCCCCCAGGGCAGCACCTCACCTGCCAGCCCTCTGCAGCACTGCCCGGATTTAGGCCTGACAGAACTTGGAACAGCAGGGACAGGGTCTGTCTCTGTCACTGCTGGTCCCCAGCAGGAGAGGCTCCTGCAGCTTTTGCTAAATCGAAGACCTGCAGAAGGTCTAGGGGGATGCCTAGAAATGGTGAAGACCGTGAGGCAGCTACAGGATGGTGAGCTCTTCCACTCCAGCTCGTCACAGTGATCACTTATTGAGCGCTTACTGAATACACGGTGCTTCCCGTATGTGAACTCATTTCACCCTCAATGCAGGTGTTCCTGGTGGGGGTGAGGAGTCCCCGGTGGCAGCGTCCGAATGTACCCCAGTGGCCCCCATCTCTGGGTATTCACGTTCCTGTGTATGCACCCCCGCCACTCCCCTGCCACAACACGAGCCAGGGCTGACGGTGTAACCTGTAGGAGATTGTGGAAATGACTAGTGGGACTTCTGAGGTGGGTCAGAGCAGACATTGCAGCTTCTGCCTTGCTCTCTTGGACCTCCAGCCCTGGGGGAGGTCAGCCGCCATGTTGTGAGGAAAACCAAGCAGCCCTCAGGAGACCATGTGGGGAGGAACGAGGTCTGCTGGCAGCCTGCCTTAACATCAGAACCATTGGACGAGCCACCTTGCAAACGGATCCTAAGCCCCAGTGAGGACACTGGCTGGTGGCTGTCCCTGCTGGCAACTTAACTGGAATCTCAGGGAGACCCTGGACCAGAATCCCCCACTAAGGGCGCTCCGGGGCTCCTGACTCTGAAACTGGGTGAGACAATATATGTTTATTGTTTTAAGCCACTGCAAAGTTCTGGTATAATTTTTATGCACAAATAGGCAATACACCCATGAGAAAAAGCACCTTGAATGGCAAAAGGCAACTACTCTAGGTCCTCAGCTGGTGAGCAAGAGGGGGTGCTGGTGTGACTCAATCTGACTCCTGAGGCCACATTCCGTGGCTTTGGCCACAAGGCTGAGATTCCAGGATCCTTTTCATTTATGACAGCTCCGTTATCCTGATGAATTCAAGGTCTGAATTGCTTCCAGCCTAAGTCTGTGTCCATAGCAACTGTTTGAAAAGCGTAACATTCCATCAACTGGTTGTTTGGACAACAAGATAGCAGGCGATGGCTCCAGCAGAGACCCTGGGTTGGACTGCTCGGGACCTGGGGCCACCACTCTGCCCGCTGTCCCCAGAGCAGGGCCTCTCTTACACTCCAAGATGAATTCCTGTGCCGCCCATCCTGACAGTGAACTCTGAACCCAGGGCGCGGCATGGGGCTGCTGCAGGTCCTCTGACGTGAGGGGCATAGATTTGGGGCCGAGGGGTTCTGTGGGGATGGGGCTGCTCACCAGGCCTCTCTGAGCCCATGCCCCTTTGAAACCTGCTTAGGCTCAGCTGAGGCTCTGGAGGTCACAGACTGAGTCCTACCCCCAGCGCGCATCTTTGAGCGCTCGGTATGGAAAACACAGAAGGAAACAGGCCTAGACCCTCAGAGCAAAGGGACCACAGAGGCAGAGCCACAGAGTGTTCCTTTTAAAAACTCAAACAGAATTGGTTCACCCAGTTCCCTTAAATTCCTTCAAGGTCTCCCCTTGCCCTCAGGCAAAACTCCAGCCTCCTCATCCTGACTCAGCCAAGCGGGCCTCATTTGTATTTCCCGCCACAGGCTCTTTACACATGCTGTTCCTTCTGCCTGACATTTTCCCTTTTGACTCCTCACATAATCCGGCTGCTTCTGTTGACTCGAGTTTCTGCTCAAACATTAAGGGGGCCTTCCCCAACCCTGTATCTAAGACGGTTCCTCCATCCCACCCTACTTCCTCTCTTCATGCCCTTCTTGGTTTCCTTCAAAGCACTTCCCAGGATCTCTGGGAATTCTGCTTGATTCCTTGTGTACTTGGCTAATATGTATCTCTTTATGTTCTGTGGGCTCTGAGATTGGGAGGTACCATGCCAGTTTCATTTTCCACGGTATGGCTGGGAACCAGGAGGGAGTCATCACTTAGGAAGTACACAACAGCAGTTGCTAAATGAAGTAGTCAGAGTCTCGGAGGGAAAAGAGCTAGAGAGAAATGGAGCTGCCCAATGGTCGTTGATTGCTGGGCTGCCCCATACCTCTTTCTTGCTTCTTCCTCATGTCTGGGTCCCAGATAGGCTGGGCTGGTGTTTCTGTTCCCCAGAACCTTCCTGAAAAGGCCTGTCCCTAGCCTCTTTCCCACTTAATAATATTCTTGAAGCTCAGAAGAGACATCCCCTCCTCCAAGAAGTCTTCCCTGACCTTGCAGATGGGGGTGGGGGGTCAGGGCTCCTCTGAGTTTCCCTCTGATGGGAGCTCCCTCACTAAGGAATCACAGAAGCAGGACCCTGCCCAGAGGGGGCTCTCATAAATGTTCATGCGTGAAGAGGATGACATTCATTCTGGTTTGCCCACGTTCTGCCTGTTGCCCTGAGTCCCTGATGGCTAGTGCCTTGTTTCATTCTCAAAAGTGTTATGATTTAGATGATGAATTATATGGCTATCTATGCAAGAAGGAACATGGGTCTGTGGCTGAGATGGAGGAAATGAAGCCTGGTCTGAGAATCTTCTCTGGATTTCTAAGCCAAGACTCCCTTGATCCATGGGAATCCAGGTCATCCCACGCATACCTAGGAAAAACCTGATTTGGTGGGGGATAAGAGGGTGACGATCACAACTGCCCCCTTCCCCTCCACCTCCAGACCACATCTGGGGATGACCATTAGACACTCCAGGCCTTGCCGCCCTGCTCCAGCCACTCCCTGCAGCAGCCCCAGGGAGGGCTGAGGACAGACCTGCCCCTGCAGGCAGTGCAGAATGGAGGCCATGGAACCAGCCTCCTCAAATGTGAATCCTGGTGCTGTGTGATCTTGAGCCAGTTACTGAACCTCCCTGAGTCCATTGTCCTCCAAGGGCTGTTGGCAGAGATAAACGAGTTAACATAGACAGATGACTTGGCACAGGACCTGTCACACAGTGAGCGTTCTGCAAGTGTTCTCTGTTGCCATCCTTCTCAACAGGACGCACCACAGGCAACAGGGCTGGGCAGCATCCTGTTCAGCCACTTGGAAGTCCAGAGAGGGGACAGAGCTTGGCCTGGATCACACAGCATGTTGGTAGCAACTGGGATTTGAACCCAGGCCTCTGGACTCCTAGGTCAGTGTTCTCTGGAGGTCTCAAACCGACAAGGGGTGGGAGTGTTCTGGGCTATGGACACTTTCTAAGTAGCCCTCACTCCTCTTCACACCCACAAAGCCTAACCTTCTAGACCTGCTTTAGATATTAACTGAACTCACATATAGTTAAGTGAAAATTAAAATTTAGCTTCTCAGTGCCACGAGTCACATTTACACGGCTCAATGGCCACATCTGGCCAGTCGCTACCACATACAGAGTGCAAGATAGACCATGTCCATCAGCACAGACGGTACTAAGGGACACGAGTTGATCACGGCATATGGCTGCTGCCTGTGAAGTTTACGTGGGACCTGAGGGGACACCAATGGGGTCTAACATCTGCACAGAGACCCTGTCTAAAGCCTACGGATTGAGGAATGTTCAGCCCTGAAACTGTAGTATCTTATCCACGGTTCTCATGCTGTGCTTTGCTGACTAGGCTCCAGCAGGGAGCTGGGACTCGTCCAAGGTCACACAGCAGGTGGAGGCTGTGAGGGGCTCAGGTCTCCTGACTGTTCCTGCCCTAGTACCCCGCTGCTCCGGCCAGAGAGTCAGCAGTCAGGCCATGCTTGCCAGAGCTGCTGGTGAATAGAAATGAATTTCTGCTGGTGAACAAAAGCAAAAAGATTGCCCTGGGATGATGATGGGGGAGAGCTGACCACAGCCTCAGAGCGGGGTGCCCATCAGCTCCATGGACGATTCCCCAGGTCACACTGGTTGACTATAGGGCTGGGAAGGAGGCAAAAGCTGGGCTTCTCTTCTCCCCTTCCCATTCTAGCACATTCTGGAAGGACCTCAATAATGGCCTAAGCTGCCATTTTCAAGGCAGTATTTGTCTTGCTCATGGGGGCTGGGGCCCTGGCTGACTCACTGTGTGGCCAAAGGCAGGTCCCCTTCTCTACCTTGGATTTCTCATTTGGAAAATGGAGATAATTATCCCAATGGTGTGGGGTCCTCGCGAGGGGCCAAATGGGACTAGCTGAATGGGAGAGCGTTGTCCACAGGGGGTGCTAAGGGCGGAATAGAGCAAGGGTTGGATCTCCTTGGACTTGGGTTTGAATCCTGCTCCACTTCTTCCCAGGGATGTGACCTCGTGCAGGTCAGCTGGCCTCCCCGAGCCTCGGTTGGGAGGCCGGGGAGTGAGGAGTGACATCAGTGGGTACAAGATCATTGTGAGAAGTGATGAATGAGTTCTGGAAACAGACAGTGGTGACAGCTGACAATGTAGAGATATATGTAGTGGCACCGCATTGTACACTTTAAAATGATTAATATGGTAAATTTGGTTAAAACGTGTGTCTCCTCCCTCAATTTTTAAAAGTAAGATACTTCACTTGTAGGATGTTTACCAGATTCAGCAAGAGCATGTCTGCAGGGCACCCAGGAAAATTTCTGGTAGGTGCTCGATAAAGAGGAGCTGTGGTTGTTGCACGAGCCTTTCAAGACCTTCTGGAGCTTACTGGTCAATATATGTATGTAAACGTGCTGTGCTCTGCATACATAAGCACCTGTGTATACATAAGGACTTCATATGAATTCTCTTGTTGAACCCTCAGATCAGCCCTGTGAAGTACATCCTATCATTGGTCCCATTTTACAGAGGGAGTGTTGAGGCACAGAAAGAAGTGACTTGCCCAAGATCACACAGGCAGGACTTGAAGCCAGGCAATGTGGCTCCAGAGCCTGTGCCTCCAGTCAGCTCCCTGAGCTACCTCTCAGCTTTCAGTAACAACATTCCATCTGCTACCAGTTCACAGAGCCCTGGGCTTGGGTTGGGGCACACGACCTCTACCCGCCTGCTCAACACCACCTTCCCAGGGGAGGACTATTACGGGAGGTTGTCCAGGGGACACATTGCTCCACTGTCTGGCCTCAGAACTCTGAATGTGGGGCAGGTGAGCTCTAGAGGTCACCTGCTTCGGCCTGTTTCATTCTGGACCTCACTGAGGGACCATCCTGGAAGGTCATGTTGGCAAACAGCAGAACAAAATGGTCAGAATATTGCAATTGCCAGCACATTTAATTCAATTCCTCCAACACTGATGGGGCCTGCTTTGTGACTCAGAAGGTTCCAGCCCTTAGAGATCATGCAGCCAAGTGCAAGAGGCAGAAATACACAGGGCAATTAGACAACACATAAAAATAAATTCCAGGAAATGTCAAAGCCAGGATGAGCAGCCCAGTGAAAGGAAGGATGAGGCTCAGGTCATGATCCCAGGGTCCTGGGATCGAGCCCCGAATCGGACTCCCTGCTCAGTGGGGAGCCTGCTTCCCCCTCTCTCTCTCTCTGCCTGCCTCTCTGCCTACTTGTGATCTCTGTCAAATAAATAAATAAAATTAAAAAAAAAAAAAAAAAGAAAGGAAGGAAGGATCAGTGCTCGCTGGGGCACCAGGAAGACTCCCTAGAGGAGGTGGCATTTCAGCCAGGTCTGTGAGGACAAGTAGGATATCAGCAGATAAAGGTGTAGGGAAGAGCATTTCATAAAAGGGCAAAGCATAGGCAATCATAGTCAGAGGTGAGAGATGGAGGCAGTGCTGGAAACATTAAGTTGTCTGTGGGGCAAGGGTGGGCTTTGAGGAGGAAGGTGGGCAGATGTCAGTGCTCAGATCATAGAGGGCTTTGGTGAACCCCAGGGACTCTAGATTTAAACTGTAGGCCACCTACCCTCAAAATAGAGTGGGGCCGGCCCAGGGACACTGGCACCAGCAATCCCACTTCCAGGAATTATCCAGAAGCCTTGCCTTATGCATATGGGAAAAAGGGGTGCAAAGGGTTCTTCTTGAAAGAGGATTTTTTTTGAAACCTTGAAAGAAAAATAATTTGTATTTGCAAAAACCTGCAAACACCCAAGTGCCCATTAGGAGACTAGATAAGCAAATTGTGATCCAGGACACTATGGAAGAGTGTGCAGCTGTGAAAAGGGATAAGGTTGCTCTAAGTACTGATGAAAAGCTCTCTAAAACACGCTATGTAAAAACAATAGGAGGTAGAACAGGGGTTACGGTATCTGCTTAGTTTGGGTTCTCTCGGAAGCAGACCCAGAGCCAAGGATCTGAGTACTGTTGGGACGTGATTCTAGGAAGCACATGGAGGGAGGGGGAAGCAAGACAAGACAATAGAGGTTGCATTCCTGAGCTGCAGGCAGGTGGGCGCAGTTCCACTGGGAACTCAGTGTAACAGGAGAACATGCAGATCAGGGTCCCGCTGAGGGCGGAGGGAGCTGGGGTATGTATTCCCCAAGTCGTCCCGCGCCAGCGGAGGGCTGCCTGGGGGCACTAACTTCCCTTCCGCCCTCCCCGTGCAGCTGGAGAGAAAGCCGTCAGCTGGACCGTGTCTGCTACTGAACGGCATTGACTATCTGGTACCAATCTGCTTCTCTGGGGAAGGGTACCCAGAAAAGCAGAAATGGGGTAAATGCAAGAAAAGGATAAGAGAGGGGCTTTTTACTATGATATTTTAGAATTTAAAAAAATAAGCCTTTTATCGTTGAACAATTTTAAATTATTCCAGGTTGCAAAGAGTACAGAAAGCTCCCATGTAAACTTCCCCCCGGTTTCCCCTACTGTGAACATTTTATATAACAATGGTGTATGTGTTCAAACTAAGCAATTAATGTTGGTCCATTACTATTAACTAAAGTCCAGACTTTATTTGGAATTCACCAAGACCATTAATATCCTTTCTCTGTTTCAGGATCCAATCCAGGAAACCACACTGCATTTAGTCTTCAAAATATTGATCCACACGGATATACTGTGTATTCTACAAATTTATTAAAAAATAATAAACTGCAAGCAGGGGTCATCGAAGGCTTCTGAGCAGGTGTGACCTGGGCTGAGGTGAATGGACAGAGCGCACACGGGGGCGGGGCTCCCTGGTGTTGGTGGCTCCCTTTTCCCCAAAAGCCAGCAGAAGCTGTAGCAGAGGCTGTGGGAGTGCTGTCCGTATCCCCTGGGAACTCACCTCTACCTACCCAAGGCTGCTTCCAAGCGCCTGTAACTCTGTCCAAACAAGAGCTCAGCCCATGCACAAGGCAAACAGGAAATATTGGGGAGCTCATGCCCCCAGAAGTAGCCTCAACCATGATGGAGGGGGACTGGTACATACACCTGGCCTCCTTCCCTGTTGGACGGTAACCCCAAGTTACCTTCTACTCCTTCTCCCAGAGTCCCAGCTGTGCATAGCAGTACCCGCCTAGATAATCCTTTACTGGTTCCTTTTCCTTCCCTTCCCACTCCCCAACAAGGCTTTCCTGGGATCATCCCCCAAAATATTTTCCTGCAATCTTTGTCTCTGGGTCTCCAGGAAAACCCCAACCTCCTGCCCCCCTGAGCCAGATCCCTAGGCTGTCCGTGCCTGGACCCCTGCCTCACCCCACCCTCACCCCCAGCAGCCTCGCACCTGGGAGCCACATGCGCAGGGTCGTCTGCGGCTCCCCGAACATGACAGTTTCAGATGTCTATGACTTTTACCCATGCCGTTCCCTCTGCCTGTAACGGATTCCCTCCTTGGCTGCCCAGGAACTTCTGCTCATGTCAGCGGCCCATCCCGAGTGCCATCTCCTCTGAATGTCTCTGACTCTGGGCAGGCACATGGCGCTTGAATCATCCCTCCAGCAAATCTGGAATCCTCTCTCCCACACTGTGTGAGCTCCGTGAGGGCAAAGATGATTCTGAGACTGATACACCTCACAGAGCCTGGTATATACAGCAGGTGCTTAATAAAAGGCTGGTGAGCAAATGAGTGAAGGAACAAATGAATGAATGGAACAAAGCAGGAAGACGTGAATGACCCTTTAGGATCACATTTAAAAAGGGGGAAATACTGCTCCCTGAGGGACTACTGCACTAGCCCCTTTAAGACCTGCTATCATTCGACCTCCCCACACTTTTGAGACTGACTGATGTGTCATTCATTCTGAAGGCCAGGAGAGGAGACTGAGGCTCAGAGGTGAGGGGACCTGCTTGGTAAGTAGCAGAACTAGGGTTCAAACAGGTCTATGGGGTTCCTGCAGGCTTTCCACTGTCACCTGCACCTGCCCACCCCCTCCCAAAGGGGGAGCCCAGAGCCTTGGCTGGACCCCTAACCTACAATATGAGCTCAGGCTGGTCCCTGCTGGCCTCTGAGCCTCAGTTTCCCCACCTGCCCCATGTGGGGTCGGCCGGAATAGGAAGACTTCCAGGTCTCTTACAGCTCACACGGTTTGGGACTCCAGGGTCTGCCAGCTGAATGCCCTAGATGAAGGGGACTCAGCCCTGCTGCCCTCTCTCCCGGGACTGGGAGGGGGGGTCAGGCATAGTACTAGGCAGTTTCAAAGCTGTGTTCAAGGTCAAGAACCATCCATGATATCTAGATATCCAGCTGTGAGCCGTGTCCCCTGTTTAAAGAGGGAGTCAGGGGCTCCTGGGTGGCACAGTCAGTTAAGTGGCTGCTTTTGGCTCAGGTCATGATCCCATGTCGGGCTCCCTGCTCAGAGAGGGAGTAGGGAGCTTCTCCCTCTCCCTCTGCCCCTCTGCCCATTTGTGCAGACTCTCTCTCTCTCTCAAATAAGTAAAATCTTTTAAAAAGGAGAGTCACTGACTGGGGACCATCCCTCAGGTCCCCTGTCACTCCTCCCCAGCCCTGAGACCAAGACATGGAGGGCATCTGTGCCTGGCAGAGTAGAGGTCACTCATCTCACATGACGTCAAGGGTGAACATTTCACCTCCAACTAAGCCCTCACCGGGGTGAGGGGCTGAAAGGCGGAGCAAAGAGCAGAGTGCCTCACTGTGTGGCCCCAGCTCCCAGCAGCAGCCTTCAGGACCTTGGCGTTCTGAGCCAGCCGCCCCAGCCCCAGCTTCCTCACAGACGCCAACACTGTGTTTTGATCATTGCCTCAAGGCTTTCGAGGAGGCATCACCGGGCCATGAGCTGTTCTTACCTTGGACCCTTCTCTCAGGGACCAGCCTGGCACAGTTTCTGGGGCCCATTTGGGTCTTGATGTTCCAGTATGGGTGTGCTAACTTTGGGGTCCCTCACTCTGCCTCTCCCTCTCTCGCACACTTAACAAGTCACCAGGCAGTCCCGGGGGCAGCGTCCAATACCCTAATCCGGCCCTTGCCCCCCATCCCATGTCCTCTGCATGGCTGGATCCCCATCAGCTCTGATCCAACGGGTCCCCAGACCCCTGCAGCCTCTCTGGCGCGTCCGCCATCGTTATTAAAATAGCACAAGCCCCCCCCCCACAAAAAAAAGCAAGTCTCCCTCCCACCCGGGCCCCCCAGGGAATTTCTCGTGTGGTCTTCCAGAAGTGACCCATGCCTCTCTCGCGTGGGTATACCTACCAATTCTTACAATAACTGACACTCGTGTAGCCTCACTACGTGTCACACTCTGTTCCAAGCACTGCGCCGCAAACATGAGCTCACTTCAAGCTCCAGTAGCCCCCTGACGGAGTTAACTACCACCGACTCACTCACGAGGAGATGAAGGCACCCTCAAAGACCAACTTGCCCCAGTGGCAGAGCTGGGACTTTAACCGAAGTCTTAACCACTCTCTGCATCCTGCTTACTCCAGCCAGGGCCTCCTTTACTGAGGACACTCCCCCAACATTTGCAATCCACCCCCCTTCTGCCTCAGCTCTTCCCAGGCCACGCTCCCTCGCTCCCTCTCCCTCGATGTCCCTTTTTGTGCTGTTCCCTCTGCCTTGAATGCCCTTCTCCTCCCCAGGGGGTCTGGAGCAAGGTCTGGCTCACACACCTCTCCTACAGAGGCACTCCCTGACCAGCTCACCGACGACCCCTCTTGTCTGTGACTCTGATGACTGTCTCTCCCTCCGGGGACCTCCCACGCCTTGGGAAGCCTGCTGGAGTATCTCTCTCACTGCGCTGTTATGAGCTGTCAGCGTCCCCACTGGACTGGGGGCTCCCCACAAGCTGGGATGGCATTTTCATATTGGCTTCATTCATTCTTTCATTCAACAAATATTTGTAAACACCTCCCATGAGCTAGGCCAGTGTGCACCCGCAGAGCGGTGTTGTGGGGGAGACCAACATTACACACGGAAACGCCATCCCTGCACGCCCATCCCTCTGCTCCCCTCACTCCACTCCACCCCCTCACACACTGTTTCTCTAGAGAAGCTTTCAGAAAAAGCTCTCTGCAAGGGGAGATGGACGAGACAGAATCCAATCTTTTCAGCAGTGCAGGGATGCACCAATGGCAGCCTACCTGCCCTGAGACACGCCTTCGCCACTTCTCCTGGTGCCTGGAGACGGTGCCTTCTGGGGGAACATTCTAGAGCCTACTTTGATGCCCTCTGAGGACTCTGGGGGTGACCATGGGCCTCTCTCGCATGTCCAGCTCCCGAGTTCTGCCACTTGGCGCTACCGACCCTGGGTTTGCTTTACACAGTCCTGCAGGAGATCCCACGAATCACCAAATCCAACCCCCATTATGCATATGGGGAAACGGGCATTTGGCGGGGCCACCTGACACAGAACAGCACCCTCAAGCTTTCATAGTCTAATCCTGTGGTAGCCAGCACCCCAGATGGCCCTCAAAGGGTTTCATCTCCTGGTACGGATACCCTCAAATTTAGTCCCCACCTACACGGATGAGGGCTGACCTGTGGTATCAGTAGGACACTGCGGAAATGACAGTATGTGATGTCCAGAGCTAGGTTATAAAAGACACTGCCATTTCCATTTTTCCCTCTTGGATCTCTCGCTCTGGGGGAGGCCGGCCACCACATCGTAAAGGTATGCAAGCAGCCCTGGGGAGCAGGCCACATGGCAAGGCCTCCCACCTATGCCTACCCTATGCGCGAGCAAGCCTTCAGATGACCGCAGCCCTAGCTGACATCTGGACTGCAACCTCATGAGAGATCCCTGAGCCCCAACCACTCAGCTAAGCTACACCCACATTTCTCACCTACAGAAACCATGTGTAATAATATACGTTTATTGCTGTTTTCGGCTGCTATGCTTTGGGCTAATTTGGCATGCAACAATAGATAACCAATTTAAGTCTCTTTGGAAACATGTTGACTTTTGCTTGCATGCTTCCAGGGGTGGGCAGCTTACTACGTAACAAACCCATCTTCTTCTTCACTGAAGAATTCAGACTATCTCTCTCTCTCTGGGGTTTCCTCCTTGGCCACAGCTCTGCCCCCTGGGATTATGGAATACACAGAGATGGCATCCCCTCTGGCCTCCTTTCCTGCCAGGTCTATAGCCCTGGGCACAGCCACCCTACTTCCTGGCCCCTTTTCTCAGAGGAGGCGGCTCCAGGATCCTTCCCGCTCTGCCTTCTTCTCCAGGGATGGTCCAGATTATCACAGACCTGAGTGGCGAAAAGGAAGTCATACCTCCTACAGAATGGGGCAGACCCAGGTTGAATCCCAATTCCTTCATCTGTGTGACCCTGAGTAAGTTGCTTCCCCTCTTTGAGCCACTATAACACGTGGGTAGACATGGAGGGTCCCTGGGAGGAGTACACGGGTTAATGTAATGACGGTGCACACCGCACAACAGTGGTGACAATTTCATTCACTTGGTGCATATGATCTGCCATACATTTGACATACAATAACTCATTTAACAGTCCTGCCAGGGAACGCAGATTGTGCCTCCTGAGCAAACAGCCCAGAGAAGTGGGGTGACCTACACAGCCGGAAGGTAGTGGAGCTGAAATCTGAACCCCAAACAACCGTGCCCAGGTCAGGAGCTCGCCTAGGGAAGGGGCAGTTCCTTTCTGCCAGCTGTCCTCATCGGCAGAGCTCCAGCAGGGCACCGGGACTCGGTGCCTCCCCCCCGGGGTGACGCGTGTTTTCCTGGCCCTGCTCATTTGCAGCAGTGAACGGTTTCACAGTTCATCTGTTGAACAGAAACGTATCGTGAACCCGACAACCTGCTCAGGCCAGCCGCCACCTCCAGCTTCCTCCCTGCCTCTCCTCCTGCGGCTCACTCGGCCCCAGCCACACTCTTCCTATTCCTCAAACTCTCCAAGGCCTGTCCCACCTCAGAGCCTTTGCACTCGCTGAACCCTCCTTTGGGAATAATTTCCCCAATTCAGATCTAGGCTTCTGGGAGGCCTGGCCTGATGCTTCCGAAAAACAGGTGCTCCCTGTTTCTCTCCAACATGGCAGACCGTGTCTTTGGCACAACTCATCTCTGTCAAAAGAGGCCATTGCTTCCTGCCCCTTCCTCCTGGATCACGAGCCCTGCAAAGGTGGCTGACCACAGCGGCATCGGTGGCTCTTTGTCAGACGCATGGACACAAGCTTCTGGGGTGCCCAGCGTCTGGTTCAGCACTCGGGGGAGGAAGGGTGGAGGATGGGGGTTGCTGCAAATGCATTTTGCAAGCGAGGCCATGCGGCTCTCAGGAAGGAAGAGCGACCTGCCGGAGGTCACACGAGGGCTAAAGCGGCAGCAGTCTCTCTGCTCAGAAACCCCCTCCTCAGCTAGGACTGTCTGGACCCGCCAGGGAGGCGGCTGGATGCTGCTTGGTATTCTGCCTGGCACTGCTTGGAACGGAATAAAATATTTATCTGTGGCTGGAGGTTTGCAGAGGACATTTGAGATGGATCGCATTTTCATGTGCCTATGAAATCTAATTGGATTCATTGTAGGATATTTGGTTTCTTGGAACAGACACATCATTTTCCCAGGGAACGGAAGCCTCTGCCACCTAGGACTGGGCGGGAGCTGGTTTGGCTTGAGGCAGCCCGAATGGCTGGGCCCCGGTGGGGTCTCTGGTTGCTCTGGGGGCAAGTGGCAGAGGAGCTGCGTCTCACCTCTTTGTGGGGTGGCCTGATTTCCTCTGAGGTTCCCAGCTAGAGAGGGCTAGTTACTCAGACAGAGAGAAGAATTCCTCAAGAAGAACTAAAGGCATTCCCCTACCCTCCAACCCAGTGCCCTGCGACACACCCGTGACTAGGCTCCAAATCACTGCTCCCTTCTGCCCTATCCTTGGGACCCCCTTTGCTGCAGCTGACCCCTCCTGTCCCCTCACCCTTCTGCCCCAAGCACTTCACTGGTCTCCTGCCTCCATGTTCCCTTGACTCCAAAGTGGGAAAATTCCTCCTCAAGTACAAGCTTCCAGTTCTGCCTCCCACTGCCATAGGAACAAGGGCAGGCCTCTTCTCTTCCCGGGCCTCAGTTTCCCCTGAATGGAAGGTGCTGGGCTCTAGGAGTCGTTTTCAACCCCAACCAAACCCACCAGACCCCAAGACCCATTTTTATAGCAAATACTTGGTAACATCCCCCTTTACTATCCTGAAATGAAATCCATAGATCATGCTACACACATAATTAAAAAACACAATGCCTTAACTGAAATATAAAAAAGAAGTGAAAGGAAAGTAATTTATAATATAACATATCATCAAGCAGGAATGCCGGATCCCAGCTCCACCAGAAGGCATCACGAAGGAATCAGATGCTGGCACGGACACCCAGAATCAGGGACAGCTCTGAGCACAGACAGAGAAAGATGTGCTGTTGAATCAGCTACTCTAATCCCACAAGTACCACAAGCCATGGTGGGGTGTGGTGTGTGTGTGATTTTTCTAAACTGGCGACCAATTCTTGGTAAAGTTCTGGACAAACAGGCAAACCATAGCTTTCCCTTGGTATTCATGATAGTTACATTCTTGGAAAATCCAGGGTATACTGAAAGAGTGCAGAGAACACTTCATGCGTGCATATGACTTACAGCAAGGGGACAGGCTTGTGGAATTAGAAACAGATTTTTAAATTTTTATTTATTTATTTTTTTGCCTGCTAGAATGGCCGGCAGGACATTTGAGAGTCATGTGGAATGCAGGTGGGACATTTCTTCATTGCGAGGGACTGGCTGGCCAGAGCCCCGGTTCTCTGTCCTCTAAACACTAGGAGCACCTGCCTAATTCCTGTTGTGACAAACTGAGGGGACAGCGCTGTCGCCATGGGAGCCTCTAAACTAGAGGCTGGATGGTGGATATAGAGCTTGCCCCTGATGCTGTTTCCTGCAGCCAGGGCAGACATGGCTAATCGAAAGCTCACTCCCTCGCTGAACGGGTAAAGTCTAGAATCCTCAAATTGGCACTCTGTGCAACCTGCTAGAATTGGCTCATGAGTCGAAACTTGGCTCAGCATTGAAGCTCACTCAACTCTTACAAATATTTATTGAATTTGACAGAGCTGAAGGAAGGATCTGCAAGGTTCTTTTCAGCTTTAGGCTCAGGATTCCCTGCCCCTCCCCCAGTTCCAAGGCCACCCATGGCTCCCCACTGCTGACAGAAGGCAGCCCAGCTCCCTTGGTCTGACATTCTGAGCTCTCCCTGATAGCAATGACACACGTGTGCACAAGACTTCAGAGACTGCAAAGCATGCATGATCTGATTTGATCCCTGCTTGGCACTGTGAAGCAGGCAGGCCGGGGGGTATCAGGCCCGTCGCACAGATAAGAAAACCAAGGATCTTTGAGCAAAAGTGATTTACCCAAGGTCACAGAGCTGGGAAGTAGTGAGCAATAGAATCCAGTTCTCTTGAGTGTAAAACCCTCATCTGGTCCAGCCTGTGCTTTTCAGCTCCCTCCTGTCTCAGGTAACCCTAGCCCAGTCATGTCATTCCCCGATAACCGCCATGTAGCGGCTCAGAGCCGGAGAGCCAGAGTCAGACTGTATGTGGCTGGCTTCAAATCGTGGCTCCACCACTTGGAGCTGTGTAACCTGGGGCAAGTTACCTAACCTCTCTGGCTTCTGTTTTCTCATCTCTAAAATGGAGATGATAATGGGTTCTATCTCATGGAGCTCTTGAGGAGACTAAATGAGTCAATCCATGCAGAATGTTTAGCATAGCATCAGGCTAGCATTTAAGAGCTCAATAGATGTGTGCTGGAATTAGTATTATTAATCTCATAGTTCCTGCCATCTAATGCACTCTTCTGTATGGCCATGTTCATTGAAACTGGTCTCATCCCACCATCCTGGGGTCAATATGTACTCCAATAAACATCACTCCTTGACCCTGCCACCTCAGTGAGATTCATCTTACCTTCCCTGGATTTCCAGCAAGTTCTACCAATGATTCCATTTCTTTCTGCAAGTTACTCCCTTCCTGCACACCTTCCCTCTGGGTGGAATGCTCTTTCTGCATTGCCTGCCAGGCTACCACTTATATCTTCAAATAGCACCTCCTCCGGGAAGCCTTCCCAGAGACAAACAGGCTGGGCCAGGAATCTCCTCTTGTCTCACACCAGAATCAACACGGACCATTAAGAATACACTGAAAATCCCAGCTCCAGTGATTAGAAAACATGTATTTTTTCCAAACACATATGCAACATTTACAAAAACTGGCCATGTATTGGGCCATACTAGACTGGCCATTAGTCTGAACAAATAAGAAAAAGAAATAGTATCATATGTACATTTTTCTAAAACCATAAAGCAATGACAAAAGATAGCTAAAAATCATCCATATGTTCAAAAATTTAAAAATACATACTTCTGAACAACTCATGGGCTGAGGAAGAAACCAAAAGGGAAATCAGAAAATATTTACAAGTGAATGATAATGAAAACACAACAGGTCAGCACTTGTGGGGGTGCAGCTAAAGCAGTACTTAGAGACACAGGTGTAGCCTGAAGTACTTATATTAGAAAAGTAGACTGATAGGGCGCCTGGGTGGCTCAGTGGGTTAAAGCCTCTGCCTTCGGCTCGGGTCATGATCCCAGGGTCCTGGGATCGAGCCCCGCATTGGGCTCTCTGCTCAGCAGGGAGCCTGCTTCCTCCTCTCTCTCTCTCTGCCTGTCTCTCTACCTACTTGTAATCTCTGTCTGTCAAATAAAATAAATAAAATCTTAAAAAAAAAAAAAGTAGACTGAAAACTAGTATGGTGAGAAGCCAACTCAAGAAATTAGAAAAAGAACACCCAAATAAATCCAGGGTGGAGTGCTGGCCAACTTCCACATCCGCCTCCCTGATCACATTGCACAGAGGCTGTATGGGCTGGCCCAGGGCTTGGGGTGCTGGAGGGTTGGAGCAAGTGTCCATTGAATGGCTGTGGGTCACAGGTTTGTTTTCTCGCTATTACATTTTTTGGTGTTTCTCAAGCTGGGTTCCCAGAGCACCTGTATTAGATCGTTTGAGTCCACCTGAATCTAAATGGGAAGAAACCCCAGAATCTACCTTTTCTGACAAGCTCTTGGGCAATCCCAGGTGTGCAGAACCTGAGCCCTAAGGTGAAGGAGAGCAGGGAAGCCCCAGGAAAAAGTGTGAGGTCAGGTGTGTCTGTCAAGGGAACCCGCCCTTCCCTTAGGGACCCTCTTTCCCTGATGTTTCCATAACCTGCATGTCCCAAATTCAAGCCTTCGTTTAGTTGCCTGAAATACAGGAATAAACACGGGCTATTCCCTTATACCTCTAGAGCCCAGTGTTTTTCTTTCCAGGAATTGTGCTCCGGGGTACAGGTCAACATCCTATTACAGGGGGTGTCATTGCTGATGAGTTGGTCCTCAAGGGGCCCAGCTCGCAAGGCCCATCCTCCTTCCTCTGAGTCATTTGCATACAACACCCAGGATGGCAGGCAGGGTGTGAGAGTTTCCCTGGTTACAGATGAAGAAACAGGATGATTTAGGCTGCCTCTGGGTGACAAGATCCTCAAAGGGCCCCTAGGATTACCACAGAAGGAGGGCAAACCTCGCATGCACGGGGTGAGGGGTGAGGGCTGGGAGGCCCCTGGTCCCGTGCTATCCAGTCATTCTCTCAGACTCGGGAACACGACACCCGGAAAAGGTCCTGAGATGGTCTAATGGCCATACTCACTGCTCTCCTAGGGTGCTGAGGGTAGATGTCTGCCTGAGTTCGCCCAGCAAGGAGGAGGTCTACCTGGGGCTGGAACTCGGGGCTCCAGCCTCTGGGGCCTGGCCTCTCTTCTCAGCAGGGAGCTGCCTGTTTCTTCAGTAGACTGGAGTGCCGCTGTCATGCTTTCATGTGAATGGGGCTCCCACAACAGCTGCGTTTGCAGGTGTGGCCTCAGCGCTGCTGGTGAGGGCTGGGCAGGAAGGCTGGGCCTGGGCAGGCCTGGGCTCTAACCCAATCAGCCTGTCCAGCCTCAGGGACCCCTGGCACCTCACACAGCCTCGTACCCTCCCCCATAAAGTGGGAAAATAGTGTTCGTGCCTACCCCATGGAACTGTGAGGGGTCCAAGTCATAAGATGTGTGCGAGGGCCGAGCGCCTGCAGTTTCCCAGGGCTAAGGATGGGGGCAGGAGCTGAGCTCCCTTACTAACCACCGAGGGCCAGGCGCTGGGCCAAGTGCTTTAGGAATACTCAGTTGACAGGACATTTGCTGAGTATCTATGATGTGTCGGGCAATCCAGGCTCTGGGGTACAGCAGCACGGGCCAAGTTCTGGCCTCATACAACCTCCTTTCTGGGGGGAGAGAGACAACAGACAAGTGTATAGAATGTGACTTCAGGTAACAATACCTTCTTGGAAGCCAATTAGAGCAGGTGAAAGCATGGGTGATGAGCAGTCAGGAAAAGCTTTCTGGAAAAGCAGTATTTGGGCAGAAGTGAGGGGTGAGCCCTGGGGATCCACGGGGAAAGATACTCCTCTACCTTGAGGATACTCCTCTACCTGGAGTAGAGGAGCGACAGTGAGGGGGCAGCTAGTGTGAGAGTGTCTAAGTGTGTCAGAGGGTGAAAGTGTTGTCCAAGTGTAAGTGCGAGTGTGTCAGCATGTGTGTTGTGTCCGTGTGCACTGTGTCGGCGGGCATGACTGTGTGAGTGTGTGAGTCCGTGTGTTAGGTGAGAGGCTTGTCAAGGGTGCCCCCGTGTCTGGAGCAGAGGGAGTGAGGGGGATTGTGTCAGTATGTGTGTGTGTGTGTGTGTAACAGAGAGTGAGCGCTTCAGTGTGTGTGACAGTGTGCGTGTGTGAGTGTGCCAGTGTGTGATAGGGAGTGCATCAGTGTGTGTGACAGTGTGAGTGTGCCAGCATGTGTGACAGTGAGTGCATCAGTGTGAGTGTGCCAGCGTGTGTGTGTGACAGAGTGAGCCCATCAGTGTGTGTGACAGTGTATGTGCATGAGTGTGCCAGACTGTGTATGACAGTGTATGTGTGTGCCAGTGTGTGTGTGATTGAGCACATCAGTGTGAGTGTTCCAGCGTGCATGTGTGAGATAGTGAGCACATCAGTGTGTGTGCCAGTGTGAGTGTGCCAGCATGTGTATGTGTGATAGCGTATCAGTTTGTGTGACCGTGTGTGAGTGTGCCAGCATCTGTGTGATAGAGTGAGTGCATTAGTGAGTGTGCAGTGTATGTGTGAGAGTGTGCCAGCATGTGTGTGGGTGCGGGGCTTAGTCCAGCAGGCGGTGTGGCCGGAGCAGATGCAGCGAGGAGGAAGAGTGTGTCCGGGGAGGGGCAGGCCGAGCAGGGACCCCTAGGCCCCAGTACAGATGATCCCCCACACGAGGCGCCTCTCCTCCTCGGGCAGCACAAGCAGGGTGGAGGAACTGGGTTCCAGCCCAGGCAGGTGCACACCAGCAGCCACTCGTTCCACGTGGCCTCAACTAGCGTTGCTGGAACCTGGAGCCGATCCTGAATGAGAGGTGTGTCTGGGGAAAGGCCCCTAAAACCTGAGGCTTCAGAAGCCAGAGCCCCGTGGATGTGGGAGGCAAGGCGGGTCGAATCTGGGTCACAGAGGAGCTGGGAGGGGAGCGCGAAAGGGTAGCAGAGGCAAGCCACCTGGGGCTGGGGCGGGTGGGGGCGGCCTCTCCATGGAGACAGCATTTGGAAGCACCACTGGAATTACTCACGGAGGCCTGTGTGCACACGTGCGTGCACCCAGGGCCACGTGCACAGGCACGCACCGCAGAGCCCACGCAATCCCCACTCGGCTCGGAAGTCACTTAATGATTGACATCACGCTCTGGAGGAGGTGGGGGGCCACGGAGTCGACCTTGGGAGTAGGGTGCCTGCAGGCAGGCCCCAAGGAAGACCAACAGGCCCAGGGCTCCCCGGTACCCCCTGCAGCCTCCCACTCCCAGGGGGCAGAGGTACAGAGCAGCACTCCCGGTCAGAGTTCCTGCAGCTCTATTCTGCAGCAGGCCCCGTGGAAACCATGAGAAACGTGGCCCCCACCCTGAGGGGCAACTAGTCAGTCTCTCAGGGGAGAGACAGCGTAAACAAACCACACAGATGGATGAAAGTAGCAGCAGAGACCAGAGCTCGGGAGACGGGACAGGTGGGCAAAGGAGGGCACCGAAGGACAGGAAGTCAGACAAGGCTTTCTGGAGAAAGTGAGGTTTGATCTGAGGTTCGAAGGATAAGTAGGAATTGACAGGATGTGTGTGTTTCAGGCAGAGGAGTGTGTCCAAAGGCCCTGAGATTCACAGGTTTGGGGAAATAGAAAGAGGACAGTACAGCATGAGGGATGAAAGTGTACCGCTGAACTCAATCTTCCCTGTGTATACAGTAGGGCCCAGAGCCAAGACTGTGGGCTGGCAAGGAGATGCGTCCCTGAGTCCCCGCCCCGGCTGGCTCCAGGCTGGCCAAGAGAGAGGCTGGAGCTGGGATGCACTCATTCCCTGTGTGATTTTCCTTCTCTGAGCCTTGGTTTTTCATCCGAACAACGGAGACCCCAGCGCATGCCTCATCTCAGGACCACGTGTGTCAAAGCCATGGAAGGTGCAGGCACATAGCACGGAGAAAGGGAGCCTCCCTCTCCTTCCTTCTCTCTCATGTGCTATCTTCTGCCTCGGTTTCTCACTTTGCGCACAAGCTTCTCTAAAGGGCTGGGGACCTGACTCCAGGCTACGGGTGGGACAAGCTCCAGCCCAGACCCCACCAGACCCACTCACAACAAGCTGAGCTCTCTCGCCAGTGCTCTCCAAGGGCCGCGCCTTGGGGGATCCCAGGGAAACAAGTCCAGAAATCCAGGCCAGCCCTGCCCTCTCCACCTCACTAAGAGAGGCTGGACTTCCAGATGACCACAGCACCTCCCATCACGCAGCATTTCACACTTCAGCCGCCCCTTTCTGGGCCAGCATCGCCGGCTGGTAGACGGCATCAGTGTCATTATTTCACAGAAGAGGAAATTCAGTGAAGGGGAACCCTGCCTGGCTACAGGAGGCAGGTGAGTGGAGGAGGGATTAGCATTCTACCTCAGGCCTCTCTGACCCCCAAGGCCCAGGGGCGCCTGTAGGGCTCCTCAGACTCCTGGCCTGGCCACTGTTCCCATTCAACACTCTCTCCCTGGTGCCCCTTATCCCCCCTCATTCTGCCCCGATAACTCCCAGCTCTCCAGTCCTACTCCAACCTTGTCCCTGAGTTCTCACCCAAAAGCAAAGTCCTCATGGAGGCCACATGCTCCTTCCTTTCCTTCCTTTCTCTACCTTCACAGCCCTTAGACCACCTGGCCCCCTTTTCCTTGCTTGGGACAAGGGAACTCTTTCCTGCCTCAGGGCCTTTGCACCTGGATGTTCCCTCTACCAGGAGTGCTCTGCCCCAGATCCTCATGTAGCTGCTCCTTCCCTCAGTCCAAATATCACCTCCTCAGAGAGGCCTCCCTGACTTCCCTCCCCATCTAGAGTGGTGCCCCTCCCCCACTCTCATGTCACCCAGGTTTACTCCCTTCGGAGTGTTTGTTCATTTATTTTGTTTATTGTCTGTCTCTTGCTCTAGATGGTGAGCTCCATGAAAGCTGGGGCTGGGTCCTGTCCATTGCAATATTCCGGAGCGTGATCCAGTGCCTGAAACATTGGTAGTAGTTAGGAAATGTATGTTGAGTGGAAGAATGCATGAACAGTCAAGTGAATGAATGACCAGTAACCCTAAATGTCCAGCACCTCCTGGCTACCTCCCCTTCAAACAGGACCCTGAGACTCAACACTGCTGAATTCTGGCTTTCCTCTGGAAGACTTGCTCCTTCCATGTCCACTTCCTAGTGGCAGCTCCAGGACCTGGGCTGGAGGCTGAGGTCCCCCTGTTCCTCCTCTCTTGTCTCAATGGCCCCTTCCCCCTCAAGCCCACTGGCCGGGTCTGGCAGTTCTCCCTCTGAGCCAACTCTCAGATCTGCCCCTTTCTTTCCATCCCTGCTGCCTTCATCCTGGACCTGGCCACCATCATCACTCAGGAGGGTCAGACCAGCCCAGACCCTGCTGTCCACGCCACCTGACTCTGCCTCCTAACTGACCACAGGCTGAAGCCCCAACTTTGTAGCCCAATGACAAGGGTCTTTGGTGACACAGTTCAGGTGGTTTCTCCAGCCTTAACTGCCACTACACACCCAGCATTCTGCCATCATGACAGCCCGTGGGGGTGAAGTCTCCAGACCTCTATACAATGCTTCCCACTATACAATAGCTTCTCAGAGCCATGCCCCTGCCCAGGTAGGGGCTGCTTCCCTCTTCTTTGGACAGGTGCCTATTCCTGCTTTAGCCATGCTGCCCTCAGCCTGTATGACCCCACCCAGCCATTAATCGGGTTCCAAACACACGTGAGGCCCTGTCCTAGGAGCCTCTCCAGCATTACTTCATATCATCTGGATGGCAACCCACTTTACAGATAAGGTCCCAGAGGTTCAGTTACCTGCCCAGGGTCACATACCAAGGAACAAGTGGAGTCAGGATTAGAACCCAGATCCATCAGACTCTAAAAGGGGACTGTAAACTCCTTGATGGAGGGAGCATGTCAGGCTTTCCTCTCATGGATCTTCAGAGCCAAGTGCACATGGCTGGGCTCAACAGTAAATAATCCCAGGGAAACCCTCTGGATAAGAGGGCAGAAACTATGGGGAGAAAGATTTTGGCACAACCTAAGAAAAATTCCAACAGTGCGATGAGCTCTGTCCAGGACAGGGTGAACTTGGGTGTAAGCAGAGGCCCGAGGAATGCTGGCAAATGTGAGGAGGGGTTTCTGTCCTGAGCAGGAGTGGCCTGGAAGACCCCTGAGGTCCCTGACCTATTGCTGAAGGTGGTATCGGTACAGAGGACTGTTCAGACACAACTCCAAGCCACTCCCTGCCCATCTCCCAGGCCTGATGCCCACCACGTGGAGTCAGGATGCTCTCAGGGGCCTCTGCCATTCCTCAAAAGCAGCCTTAAGCTGCTTCCCTGCTAGGGTGGTCGGTATTTCTTTCATTCATTCATTCATTCATTCATTCATTCATTCACTCATGAGAGCAAGAGAGAAAGCACATGTGCAGAAGAGAGTTTCTGGGGCAGAGGGAGGGAGGGGCAGGGAGGAGCAGAGGGAGACTCTCCAGCAGCCTCCCTGCCGAGCTCAGAGCTCAGTGTGGGGCTCCCTCTCAAGACCCCGAGACTGCAACTTGAGCTAAAACCAAGAGTCGGATGCTCAACCAACTGAGCCACCCAGGCACCCCCGGGGTGATCTATATTTTAACTGAGATTTCGGAACACCCCAGATTCTGCACCTTCAGGCACTATGGCAGACTGGGGAAGGGGCAGCGTGTCCTGGCCACCTGCTTCACAGACACTGGTTATGGTGGGGTTGGTGCTAACAGCGAGCAGCTCCTCTCTGCCAGGCCCAGTGCTGAGCACTTTGCCCCTCACTGAACCCCACTTCCCAGGGCAAAGACTCAGGGGTCACTGTTCCAGTCTGTAAGACAGAGAGACTGGCGTGTGCAGCTGGGTATTGGCTGCCTGCCTCCGCGGCCCGGCCCCTTCCACTCAGCCAGGGCTGGCGGCTGCTGGGAACAGAGTATTGAGTCCAGTGAAGGGCAAAAGAGGGGGCAGCTCCGGAATGCCGGGGCTGACTGCAGGTGCACTGTGAGGAGGGCCCTCTGGGGTGGATGTGGTTTGAAGTTTTGGGGGCTTTAGAAGCTGAAGAGAGCTGCTCTGGCGCTGGTCCCCGGGGCTGGCTTTCTCATGAAGGACATAGGTTTTATAAATATCTCAGCCCTCCCATGGTTCACATGGCACGGGGAATTAGGAGGCAAATTAGGAGGAGGGGGAGGGTGGGTGTCAGCTGTGCAGGCAGCCTCTTTGGGGATGCAGAGTTCATGGTCAGAGCAGGCAGGATTAAATGGCTTGTCTATTACCCATGGCCACTGGTCTCCGGGCCACTGAGGTCAAGGCCAGGAGGTAGGGGCAGGTGCTTCAGATAGAGCCCTCAGGGTACAATTTGAGTCAAGAATCACTGGCCTTTGTCGGAGATTCCTCAGTTGAGTTTCCAGAAGTAGGGGGAGAAGAGCTTGACCCCAACTATTCATGTCCCCAATTGCCAAGGTCAGAATTCAGTCTGGGGTCAGGGTCAGGGCTTAGCCTGGGGAAGGGGTGAGGGTTTACTGATGGGTCAAGGTCAGGGCCCAGTCTGCGACCAGGGTCAAGATTCAGACTGTGGTCAAAGTTGGGGCTCTATGTGTGTCCAGGGCTCCCAGGGTGGACACATCACCTCTGACGCTGGAGTCTTACCGAGGGACAAGCCAGTTCTTCTGCAATGACACTGAGGCGTAGGATCCAGGACTCTGCTTTATTCTGGGGAAGGAGCTGTGACCGTGATTCAGTCAGACCAGAGAAGACAGCAGTGGAGGTGTCCCCTCTGCCCCCACCTAGGACTGCTATTCTGGGCCTCTGTAAGTCACAACATGGGAGTTCAATATCAGGGGACACCACGTGGCAGGCAGTAGGTAGTTAATGACCCAGCAGGAGGCGAGTCAGAGCCCAGAGCAGCGCCATGGTGAGTGAGGGTGAGGGGTGGGGCGGAACTAGTTTTGGTCAGGGAGGCGGGAAGCTGGGGTTTAAGGCCTGCTATGTCCCTGCCTCTCTGTGTAACTTCAGGTTCATCCCTGTCTTCTCTGGGTCCCAGTGCTAACACCATGGGGAGGGAGTTTCTAAGTTCCCTTTATCTGTGAGAGGCCATGAACGGATGCTCGCTCCCCAGGCAGGACCTGCTGGGGATCTCATGACTTCCACATTCATCTCTAGGGGTCAAAGTCTTGTTGGACCTTTGACGTCCAGGGCAAATATCACCTCTTCCATGAAGCCTCTCCTTACTGAAATTCACTGCCCCTTGGCCCAGTTTGCACACTTCTGAGTCCCTGATCCGGCCTGGGGCCCGCTCTGCCAGGCGGAAGAGGAGGTGTGGTCCTGACTACCTTTCCCACCAGACTGGGAGGCCAAGAGCTCAAGCTCTATCCTCCACCCCGCAGTATCCCGGCCGGCAGGGTCCCACAGCCACGGCACCTCTGAACCTCGGACCCTTTGGAGAACAGAGTTGTAGTGGTTTCTACCGTTACAGTGCTTCCTAAGTAAATGGCATGGGAGGCACGGTCACTCTGCACACACCTGAGCCCTTAACTGCCTGTTTCCCTTCCAAGTGCACTGTGAGCCCGGCCTCTCCTTGTATTTCCCCTTTTCCTTTGAATGGTGAGTAGCTCAGACGCAGATGTATAACCTAGCTTTAGCGAAGTACAACTAGAATTAGCTCACTTCTGTCTTTCTTGTTTCTTCTCCTGATCTTCTATTTATTTTTTTCTTATTTATATAAAGGAATACAGGAACGATGAGAGGGGGTGCCTGGGTGGCTCAGTCGGTTAAGCATCTGCCTTTGGCTCAGGTCATGATCCCAGGGTCCTGGGAGTGAGCTGCACGTTGGGCTTTCTGCTCAATGAGGTGTCTTCTCCCTCTCCCTTTGCTGCTTCCCCTGCTTGTGCTCTCTTTCTGTCAAATAAATAAATAAAAACTTTAAAAAAAAAGATGAGGAAATAAAGGAACTGAGGAAAGAAGCAGGAAATCTTCACAAATTAGACTCATAGTTATAAACGATATATACTAGGGTTCACATAGAGTGCTTAGCCCTAAGCACTTGGCTAAACTATAAGGGGCCTTCGCTAAGCTCATGACTTGGCATTCATTATCTGCTCTAATCCCCACCACTCCTATAAGGGAGAGGTGGGCCTTCTTGTTACCTCTGTGCTGAGGGTGGGAAAGCAGAGACATATAGAAAGGAAGGAACGTACCCAGGACACAGTGAGAAAGAGCCGGAGCTGGGACTTGAACCCTCGGGCTCCCAAGCCAGCCTCCTTAACCCATGTGCTTTCTCGCCTCCCCAGCCACAGAATGCTGGCATCTCCAGGTCAAAAGGGTCTGCAGGTTTGTCCACAGCTATGAACTCAGGCCCATTAAAGGTCTGGCTCAATACACAGTTGTTTTCAAACTTCCCAAAGAAACTTTTTGTTTTTAACTTGAGAGAGAGAGAGAACACAAGCAAGGAGAGGGGCAGAGGGAGAGAGAGAAGCAGACTCCCCATTTGAGCAGGGAGCCTGACGACATGGGGCTTGATCCCAGGATGCTGGGATCATCACCTGAGCCAAAGGCAGATGCTTCACTGCCTGAAGCCACCCAGACACCCCCTGCCAAAGAAACTTTTAGACAAACTCTGGGGCAGGGGTCAAATTTTTTAAAAATGGGTAAGCCTGGGGCAGCCAGCAGCAGTTCCACCACCCCAAGGCCAGCCAGAGCTGCTGCACCCAGCTGCAGAAGGAGACCTCTGCAGGGTCGCTCATGGTACAGTAAGAGAGGAAAGCAAGAAACAGCCCGTGCCCTATAGTAGGAAACCAAGGGCATAATTTCCATCCAGGCACACTGTAGAATATTATGCAGTTGTGAAAAAGAATGAGGTCTATCTCTATGTAGAGACCAGAGGAGAAAAATGTCCAAACCACAGGATATATAATGAAAGTAAGCTGCAGATCAGAATGTTTGCATTTATGAGAAAAGCACGTGACATAAAACAATGCTCGTAAAATTGCAGAGAAAAAGATGTGGGAAAGTCTGAAGACCCCAGACTTACATCTCTAGCCTGGATCTCCCCCCTTGAACCCCAGACTCATGTATCCAACTGTCCATTCATGTGTCCACTCGGCATCTCTAACTTCACATGTCCAAGCCTGCATTACTGTAAACCCACAAACTTGCTCTTCCCACAGTCTTCCCAGCCCGACTGATGGCAGCTCCACTTTCCCAACTGATCACAACAAAACTCTGGATTGAGCCTTGACGACTCCTTGTCATTCCCACAAGCAGCCCAGTAGCTAATCCTGCTATCTCAGCTTCTCAGATAGAAGAGGCAGGGGTGGTCTTAGCCTTGACCAGAGCTTGCCCGGGCGTTCCATTCAGCTCTGGGCAGCTCCCCTAAAGAGTGGGCACGCAACAGTGACCATCACAAGAGTCATGGAGAAGTAATAATCTCAGGAATAATGTTAATAGCTATCACTTCTTGAGCAACCCCACCAGGCCCAGGACTTGTCATGCTCCACATCATTTATATATCTCACTGACCCTGTAAGGTGGAGAACCTATTATCTCCATTTAACGAATGAAGTCCAGAGAGGTTACCTGACTTTCCCAGAGTCACACAGCTTAGAGGTAGGACAACAGGAATTCTAACCCAGTGTGTTGAATTCAATCTCAAAGACGCATAGTGAAGCCAAGTCCTTGAAGAATATTGGAGAGAACTGGAGTTGGTGAGTTGGAGTCTGGAGAAAGTTGCTGAGAGGGCAGGGGCATCTCTGTCAGCTCTTGGAGGTCAATGAGGAATGGGCTAAGGAGGTGGGATTTCTGTTTTGGGGGCTCCAGGATCCAGGGAGGAAGTGGGTCATAGTAAGACAGTAATTTCTAACAACTGGAGCCCCTCTTCCTCCCAAAGGAGTGGGTTGCCTTGGTTGAAGGGAGGCCCAGCTCCAGAGATGCCTGACAGGGCATCCTGTTGTGGGTTCCATTCCTGGCAGCAAAGCAGAGTGGAAGGAGATCATGAAAAGGAAGAATCAAAGACAGGGGAAGGGGCTCCAATCCCATGAAGAAGCTACTTTGGTGGTTCCAGCAGCAGGTGGGACTGCCCTCCTGGCGTATCTTTGGAAAGGATCAGGGCATCTCGGGTTGTAACAATGACTGGGGAGTGTGTGGATGTGGTTTTCTCCTGGCATCTGGTGCCAATGATTAAATCAGGGATAATAAAGAACCCATAATGAGCGGGACAGTCCAGCTCAAGAAAGAATTGTCTTACCCCAAGTGTCAATTAGTCTCTGTTGGAAAAACAATGAGATACCATAATTAGTATACAATTGGAATAGACAAAGGGATAGACAAAAGGATCAATGGGACAGAACCGAGTTCCTGGAAATAGATCCATAAATACATGGGCATTTAAACATAAAACAGGGAGGTTATTTCAAAACAGTGAGAAAGGGACAGAGTATTCAATAAATCTTCTGGGACAAGAGACTATCCACGTAAAAATGAAGTTAGATCCCTATGTCATACCACATGCCAAGATAAAATTCCAGGCGGACTAAAGACCTAAATATGGACCGTAAAAGGAAATCAAAGCTTTAAAATTATTAGAAGGAAACACAGCATTATCTTTATGACCTTAGGTGGGGAAGGCCTTCTTAAGTCATTAACAAAAGCAAGTAAAGATAAAAGTGATGCTTTATTACATCCAAAATTTAAACATCTGAACAGAAGAGACATAAGCAAAGTTAAAACACAAGCAACACGCTGGGCAAAGATATTAGCAACAAGCATGGCAAGGACTCATAAGCCCAACATATAAACCTCTGAACAAATTAATAAAAGAAAGGTGAGCGGCCCAGAAAAAACTGGGCAAAGTATGATAGGAAATTCAGATGTCCGTTAAACAGATAATAACGCTCGGCCTCTCCAATAGTCAGGCAATGCGAATGACAATGAGGCGTTTTCTCCCAGCAGACTGGCAAAATTAAAGGCTGATGAATCAACACGGGGAGGCCCGAGGAAATGGGATGTATCACTAACTCAAGTGGACTGACTACCACGGAAAGGGATTTGGCAGTGTTTGTTAAACCAGAAATGCCTGCTTCCAGAGAAAAGCTCAGGCGCGTCCACAAGGAAGCTGACTGCTTATGGCAAAGAATGAGAAACACCGAGACGTCCACTGGCAGGAGGATGGACAAAATGTGGTATTGACGTGCTGTGGAATGCTGCTAAGTCAGAGAGATGGGTGAACTACAGCTGCACTGGGACTTGGACAGATGTCAAAAATAGGATGAGGGGAAAAAAGCAAAATGCAAAGGTAACTCATTTATGACAATATAATTTACATAAGAAAACCATGCCAAGGACACCCTTGAGCTCAGGTTTGTGCAAGTTCTCTCCATCTGGAATGGGTTTCAGTATTTTCTTTCCCTTCCTTCCTCTCCCCTCCCTCCCTCCTCTCCTTCCTCTCCTCCTCAAACACGTTTGCTCTGTACTGATGGGTGCTGGACAGGAGGCCATAAGTTGTCATGAAAAGTCCTTGTCATACTTGTCATGAAAAGTCCTCCACTACCACTGAGCCCCAGAATGACCTTTGACCCTGGCTGCAGACAAGCCCTCCCCCGAGACCCCGCGTCACACGGTCTCTCAGGGTCTGTGACGTGAGCACGAGCCTGCCTCCTGCCGGCTGCATAGCTGTGGGGAGCCTCACAGGAGACTGTGGGTGAGGTGCCTCGTGTCTCAAAGTACATGTGGGAGGGCCGGGTACTAGGGGCTGACACCAGCCGCAGCAGAGGAGGATGGCTGGCGGTGCTAAGCTCCCCGCCTTCCTTTCTCCCTGTTCTCCTCTGTCATTCCTGCCATCTTTCCCTCCTTTCCCTCCTCACTTTGCTTTAGTGCCAGGCCTAGGAGCCAGAGGAGGGGGAGGAGGGTGCAGCCAAATCTCTGGGACCAGGAGCCAAGGCCACCTGCGTTGGGCTGGGGAGTCAGATCTCTAGGGCCACAGGGGATCATAAGAGCAAGTAGCCACCTCCTCTGCCAGCAGCAGTCGCCACGATCACGTCCAGGGCCTCAGATGGTCACAACGGGGGCCTGGAGACAGGGTGGCTGAGGACAGCCTAATTGGGCGTGACAACAGCCCTGTGAGGCATATTAAACTTGGAGCTGTTAGAGTGCCTGGTGGAGGAACAGCCAGTGCTGGCCCGGCCACTGATGCCCACAGGGGCGCCTGGCTCTGGGGCTTGAGTCTGCCAGCCTGAAGGAATGTCTGTCAGCTGGGGCTGCCAGGTGCTGCCCCAGCCTGGCTGCCAGTCCCACTGGGAAGTGACACTGGTGGCTCAGGGTTCTAGGCCCTTCCCCGCAAGTATTTTCTGGGACTTGCTGTGCCACTTTGGGGGGCTTCCCGCCCTCCTCTGGGTCTTATTTCTAACAACGGATCTGTTTGCCCTTTCGCACACACTGTTTCTCTTCTGATCCTCAAAAGCTCCCTGTAGAGAAGTGATTACAGCACCCTTTTGCCCTGTTAGAGATGGAGAAACAATCCCAGAGAGGTTAAGTGACTTACCCAAAACCACACAGCTCACAGATGGCAGATATAGGACTTGAATTTTGGATGTCTTTGATACCTGGTCCCAGTTTGTGACACAATGTCAATTTTCATCTCCCTGGAGCCTGGGCCAGTGGTGACAGGAGAGTGGTGGTGCTGTCTTGGGGAAGGAAATACAAAGAAGAAAGCCAAACCCAGTCTGAGTCCTGCTGTATGCTCCCAGCAGGTCACATCCCTTCTCTGGGTTGGACCAGATGACACCCAGGATCTTTTCTAGACTTGATGTTCAAGTCTGTGGTTTCTAGTCCTCAAGGCTTCTCAACTCCATCACTTTCTAGCTAAGTAACCTTGGGAAGTCTCTCCTCTCTGCTTCAAATCTATAAAATGAAACAAGGAACTCTTCCCCAGTGTGGCTATGAGGAAAGAGTGATCAGACTTGTCAAGCACCCAACGTGCAGTCTGGTACATAGTCAGTGCTCAGTAAATGGACATTCCTGTCTTTTCTATATAATCCCTGAGCCTCAGGCCCCATTCAGATCTGGCTCAAATCTCACACCTTCCAGAAAACCCCAAGAGGTTCAAAGAACATATGTATTTGGTAATATCCTCATACCTTCCTCTGTGTGTAAGACTAATATTACTTCATTCATGCATCAGTTTACAAAGCTCAGCCCCAACCATCAGCTTGTGAAACGCTATCAACAAACTTCCTCTTACGACTAAAGAAACTGAGCCGAGAGAGAGAGAGAGAATCCTCAGGTCACTTGAATTCTCTATGCTTCTGTTTGCTCACATTTAAAATGGAGATACATATGAGTACTTCCCCCATAGACTGGTGTTTAGAAATAAATGTCATAGTACATAAAACATTCTTAAAAGTGCACATGGCCAGACAGTAACATGGGCCCAAATCAACCTCAGATATTTCTGATCCAATTTGTTCAATGCCAGGACCAAAGTTTCTGACCTCCTAGCTGGGTCCCCCAGAAACGAGTCCTGGAAAGGATTAATGAGAATTATCTGAAGAAACAACCATGGACAGCAGCCCCAGAAGCCGAGGGTACAACATTCTCGTCAGCACCACGGACAACACCTCTGCCATCAACTCCAGGGATCTGGCAGATAGGTCCTGTGTACCCCGAACAGCCAAGAGACAAGGTCAGTGTCAAACCCCTGGCCCATCCTACGGTGACCCTGAAAGCCTCTATTTCCCAGCTAGTTACCTGCTCTGCTATTTATAAGGCCCAGAATGGGCCACTTGCATTTCCATTGCCAGATGCCCTCTTTTATTCCAGAGTCCTGTCTTCTAATTTCTCACCCAGCGATTGGGGTACATCCAGGAGGTCTTCTGTGGGTATTCAACTGGGAAACCTCACCTCCCCAGACCTGGAGAGTCTCCCAGACCTTCCTTCTTTTCACTCCTGGCCTCATTTCAGACACAAGCAGAGATGGCCACTGGGCACAGTGTCATGGCCAAGAGTGGCAGCAAGGGCCAGGCTGACTGCCACCTCATCTCAAGGGCCAGGCTCACTGCCCACTGAATAAAGAAGAAGAGCATTTATGATCCTTCAGTCTGTCCCACTCCATCAGTCATCCCTAGGGCCATCTTTTATTGGTTCCTTGCCCATTTGATGAGGACTGAATTCCTGCTCTGACCACCTCTATCTCTAACCTTACTGGCTGCTGTAAGGGTCTCATCACAAACATCTTGAACTGCCTTGGGCTCTTCCTCGAGGACCCTCAGGGCTTCATTTCAGTGGGGATGCCAGCAAAGTCAGCAACTCAGTCTGTCTGAGACAGCAGGAGGGAAAATGAGGCACAAGAGAATATTAGTGTCCTCCTCTTATAAAAAGGAAGAAAGCCACCTCCTTAGAGCTCTGATAAAATGAGATGGTGTGTCTATCACCAAGCCTGGTACATAATAGGTCTTAACACCTGTTTTCCCTTCCCAACAAGGAAAATATAATAATGGAGATGATGACCACTACCAATACTGGATGCCTTCTCTGTGCTGATAGTGGGTCAAAGTCTTCAGGGATACGGAAGGCGAGGATTGTTATATTCATTTTGTTAACAAGGAAATCAAGGCTCAGAGGGACCAAGGTGCCTGCCAAAGGTCACACAGCCAAGCAAGTTGACAGAACCAGATCTCTACCCTCAAATTTCAGGCTGCTTCCCCACCTCTAGCAGGCCTCAGATAACTATAGTCACCCCTACTTCTCACCTGGGGACCCAACACAGCCCATTTGCTGCCTGCCCACATCCAGTGCCGGAAGCTCCATGCTGAACTGGTTGGCTGTTGACAAAGTGCCAGGCCCAGACACTTTGAGAATGGAAGCAGAGTCCAGACTCCTCACCCCCAACCCCAGGGGCCCCAGGAGATTTCAAGGAGCTCAGATACAGTCCTCTCTCTCATCCTTGCAACAGTTGCCTCCTCTGCTAACATGGCAAGCTGGCCTCCACCCCAACTGCCTCTGTATCGCTCCCACACTCAGAGGCACAGGGCCTATGAAGCACCTACCATCATCCCCAGCATCACTGATATTCCACACAGGACCCGTCATACCAGTCATACAGGTGAGGACTGGCCTAGGGAGGAGCTGCGACTCACCCCAGGACACATAAACATACGTGATCTCGGGACTCCAGACTCCTCTTCCAGTGCTCCCACCCCTAGACTGTGGGCTCAGTGGGAGCAGCAGCCACAACACTCTTGTTCACTGCAAGGTCTCCAGCACCCACCCACAGGCCTGGTCTACAGAATTTTCTTTTTGACTTCTGTGGGGATGGGCAATGTGTTACCTACTTTCTCTATCCAGCCCAAAGAACTCTGTATAGAGTAGGCCCTTAACGAGTATTTCTTAAATTATTTCATTCATTCAATCACTACCTATTCAGTGTTTGATGTATGCCATGCATTGTTCGATGTGGTCAGACCACAGCAGTAAGAAAACACAAACAAATGGACATTCCAATCCTCTTATGACACTGATGGGAAGGGAGTGACTATGTCAGTCCCCTGCCTGTTTCCCCTACTCAGTGTGAGTGCCAAAAGAGCAGGGACTGTCCCTGTCGCATGTCCAGGACTGTATATACTGCCCAAAACACAATGAATGCTAGCTGAATGAATGAATGAGTAAATGAATGCAGGCAAAGCAATAAAACAAAGGCAGCTACCATTTATTGAGAGATGGCTCTCTTCTAAGTGCTAAATGTTTTATGCACATGAATTATGTCACAGAATCTTCCAACAGCCCTTGCTTTGAGGTGGGCACTTTAAAGTAGATCCTGCTAGCTTTCTTTTGCCGAATTAACAGAAGCACCCTGTTGGAGAGATTGACTTCACCAGCTTCCCTTGCAGCTAGGGTGGCTGTGAACATCTGGCAAATGAGATGTAGGCACAACAAGCCCACTGGGTGGGGCTTCCGGGAAATCCCTTGTTTTCCTGATTAGGGCAGATTCAGAAAGCATGCAGTCTTCACTTCCTTTGTCCTGCTTGGAATTCAGACCCAACACTTGGGAGGCAGAGCATCCATTTCATACCCACGAGAATGAAAGGTACCTGCTAAGGGTGGCCAGAGCTTGAGCCCTTGATCACTCCCTTGCATTGCTGCACCGGCTCTCCACTGTCTGCTGCTGGATCCTTGTTATCCAAGAGGAATAGCCTCCTGGGTGTTTATATCATGGTTAATTTTCCCCCTTCTATTACATGCAGCCAAATGCAACACCAACTGATTCAGTATTATTACAACAGGCGAGGCTCAAAGAGATCAAGTGAATTTCCCTAAGACACAGAGCACCCAAATATCTAGAACTGGCCTCTGGGTCTAATGCAGGTAAGTGCATCAGTCTGTGTTCACTCTCCCACCTACTGGCATTGCCACCTGCTGGCCCAAGCTGTGAGGAAGCCCCTCCCTACACCCCACACTTGGCTCTCCAGTAGGACTCTTCTTGACCACTCTGGGATCTGGTTCTAAGTTCCCCTGATGTCCCCCCGCACCGCTGCCACTGCTTACCTGACTCCACCCCTAGCTACCCACAGGCCCAGATCCTCCCTTCAAAAGTTGCAGGAATCTGCTCAGATGCCCCACTCCTGTGAAATGCACTCTCCCCCATTCCTGTTCATCTACCACTATCTGGTCCAGAATCACCCCACTGACTGCCTCCAACAGTGTGCACAGCAGGCTCTTGAGCAATCTTTGCAGATAGGTCTCCTAGTTCTCATCTCTTCCCCACTTCCTGCACCCATCACCATTCCTTAAGTGCAGTTTTGATAGGACCCGGCATTCAAGGCCTTTAGGATCTGACTCCCGCCGTCTTCCAAACATCTGGTCTTGCTGTTCCCTCTGCCTCCCGCTTCCCCCCTACTAGCATTTGCAGGGATCCTTCAGACCACAGAAAGGCCCTCTCCAACCATCCTGCCTCGAGTTGGTACCTACCAACACCATTCCCCCATCACAGGGTCTCCCAGCCCCTGGGTCTACCTAGAATCTTGTCAGTTCACTGTTTGCATGTCTGTCATCTACTCCCCTTCCCCCAATAAGAACCAGAGCTTCTTGAGGGCAGGAAACATGCCCATCTTTTCCACCAGTTTACCCAGTGCCTGGCGTGAAGCCCAGTACTCAGACTCAATCAGGAAGTGCTGAATGAAGCTTAAACTTGCTTCCCACGCCTTCCTGCCACCTACCTTCTACTCTAGCCAAATAGAACTACTTAAGGTTCTCTGAACCCTCTTATTACACTTGATGCCCAAAGTCTCCCCCAACTTTGCCTCCAGCCAGGCCTTCCTCTCCCTTCCATCCATCCAAACCAAGCTGTCCTGTGTTGCATGGCCTCAGGAGTCAAGCAGATGGGCATTCCAGATGCCAGCGGGGGTGAATGAAACCTTGGGACTTAGTGTGTGTGTGTGTGTGTGTGTGTGTGTGTGTGTGTACATGCTGGGAAACCAGCCACCTCTACTTTACCCTGGACGTGGAAGCCTCTTATATCTCCTTATTCATCCATTTCTGCCTCCGATTACTCCTATTTGAGTTAATTCTGAAATGCCCCAGTATTCCCTAAGTAGCTACCACTGTGAGAAAGAAGGAAAGAAAAACACAAATATTTACGGAGCCCCTACTATGTGCCAGATGTTGTTCTGGAACAAATAATAACAATGATGGTGATGACAACAGCCCTAGTATTTGCTGAGCACTTCGCATGTACCTGACATCATCCTAAGGGCTTTTAATCAGATAGACTACTACTATCCCCATTTTACAGACGAAGAAAAAAAGGCTCAGAGAGTTAGAGCCACCTGTCCAAGGTCACAGAGACAATAAGCAGTCTTGAGCTCAGATCGCTCTAATCTAAAACCTGCTCCTCTGCCAGGCAGAGCTGGGCAACACCCTGGGGTCTGGGAGGAGGCACTGCTTCCTCCTGCAAACTCCTGCTGATGAACGCAAAGCTGGAAGCCACCACTTCCTGACCAGGGGCTCTCCTGGGTTAAGACCGGGCTGGTAAGACTTACCCTCATCTGCAAGGCTGTAGACCAGTGCTCCAGCCCCCAGGAGGACCAGGCCCAAGGAGTCGCGGGCTGGACGGAAGTCCGTGAGCCTGGGCTCTGCTTCCGTGGTAAGGCTGAAGATTTTCCCAACAGCCGGGGCCAAATTTATCTGCCAATCCCCCGAAGAGCTGATTCCAGCGTCTGTCTGGAAATGTCAGCCCGTGTGGTTGGAGGAACACGGGGAGAGTTTTCCTCTAAATAGCAGGAAGCATATGGGAGGCGGATGGCACCCGCCGCCCCAACCTGCCAACTCTCACTCAAGCAGGAGCTAAAAGGGGCCCAGAAGGGTCTGGAATTCCTACCACCTCCTGGGGTGGGGGAGGAGCTGGAGACAGAGTGGCAATGAGAAGGGCCCCAGCAGGCCCTGAAGGCCAGGCAGGCAGGCAGGAACACCTGACTGACAGACAGCAACCCCCGAGGCCCTCCAATGGCAGTGATACACCCCTGAATTTAGCATAACATCAACAACAGTAATAACAGTCACCGCAGGGACAGTAGCACTTGCTCTGCGCCAAATCTGGGTTAAGCACTTTATTTGGATGATTTCACTTCAACTTTGCAACCAACTCTAAGATAGGTGCTGCTGTTTTTCCTACATTACAGATAAGGAAACAGGATCGGAGAAGGAAAAACATGAAATCAGAGATTCTTTGGGCTGGAAAGGACCTTCTGTATCCTTAGCTGAATCACAAATACTCT
Organism: Lontra canadensis; assembly: GCF_010015895.1. NCBI lineage: Eukaryota > Metazoa > Chordata > Mammalia > Carnivora > Mustelidae > Lontra > Lontra canadensis. The sequence goes on from NW_022631163.1 coordinate 2,169,132, forward strand.
TCCATCAAGTTGTAGTGCAGCTTTTTGAATATTCCCAGTGATGGGGAGCTCGTTACCACCCAAGTTAGCCCATCTGCAGAGAGCTCTTTGTATCCAAAAGGGTTTCCTAGCCCAAGCTGGAATCTCCTTCCTTAGAGTTTTTCCTGTGAGTGTCAGACCCAGATTCTGTCTTCCCCAAGAGACAAAGAAAGGCAGGGAGTAAGGCCCGTCCAGGTCTCTGATCTCCCTCTGCAGGTGTCAAACCTGGTTCTTTGTTTACTCTTGGACCCCTCGCTATGGTAATCAGAGCAGCCCCCAGCCACCAGCACTCCCTTAGCAGAGCCTCCCCCACGCACACCCTCCTCTGACCTTCCTCATAATCCCTGGGGAGGTACTATCATCACCCCCATTTTACAGAGGACAAACTGAGGCTCCAGGAGGGGAAGAGACTTGTTGGTCATTCAGTGAGGGCATGGGGACACTGGGCCGCTGCTTTAAGTCTCATGAAAGCTGAAGAGGTACCTGCCGGCCCCCTTGGGGACTCGCTTACTAACACTCACCCAACCATTGCCAGAATTCACCTCGATGCCGGTCCACAAGCCCTCCAAGCCCACGCCACCCTTTTCCCCTGCCGTAACACCCACTAAGTCCCCAAGCCCTGTGAAATCTCCCTGCCACATGCCTTTCTGCACCATCCCTATGGTCTTGCCCTGCCCACTGTTCTCCCCAACTGTCACCAGCCCAGTGGCAAGACCTTCTTAATACCTAGACCTACCCTGACTTTGCGTCCTTTTCAACCCAAGGATCTGATACAAACTTCCCCACTCAATAGTAGAGGCCTTCCCAACTCTGGCTCAGGTGACCTCTCCAGTTCCCCTTGCCCTGACACCTGGGGCTTAAGAGCTTAGCAGGAGGCAGGTGAGATCTTTGCATAGCCCACTTCCCCAACCTGGCTCACCCTTCCCAGATGTCCCCCCTGAAGAACACTTGTTCATCCCATAAGACTCCTCTGAGAGGGGCAGGGTGAAGTTCTCTGTCCCAGGAGATCCCTGACTGATACACATCTCTTTCTGGTAAGTGCATCAGTCTGCTTCCCCTGCCTTCATTGATGGAGACGCCTTTTCCTGGCTGAGCTGCCCTGGGCAGAGGCTGCTGTAATGCATCTTCGTGGCCTGGGGTCCAGCACAGCACCTGACACACGGTAGGCACTAATACATGTTTGTGGAGTGTGAGAGTGAAAGACTAAGCATGGGTGGCGGGGCAATGAGGTATCGGAGATGACCTAGGAAACACGGCTTGTGCGTGTCACAGCTTTGATGTATCAGAAACAAAAAATGCTGCTGTCACAATAATCATCTACGTTTGATTAATGATGATTTTGTTGACTGTCTCCAAATTTAGGAGGATATCAGGGGATGTTCTGGGATGCCTGAAGCTTCCAGAATAAAGCTGTCCAAGCCTCAATAGATGAAATGACCAGGAATCACCTACAGACAGGATGGGAGGAGATGATGAGGAGGGCCGTGCAGAGGGTTAGGGGTGTAAGAGAGTCCCCATCCCAGGCCTGCCTCTAACTTGCTCTGTGTTGTTATATAGGTGGCTTGGCCTGTCTGATTTTCAGTTTCTTATTTGTAAAATGCAAAGGGAATTTGAAGAATTGATGGAAGCCGATGTGTAGTCAAAGATGGAAACACTGCCTCTGCTGTCAGGTTAATAGGATTCTTTCCATTTGGGCTCCCAGCAGGGTATGCAGACCCTCAGAGCTCGCTGGTCTTAGAATCTTCTGGCCGGAAAATGCAGGCCCCTGCCAGCCCTCTGTCACGTTATTTGGGAGGGAGACCTCAGTGGCAGGACTGTGGACTGGATCCTGCAAAGGAGCTTTCTAACCAGAGGTGGAAGGAGCAAGAGTGAGTTCCCCATCTCTGGGGGTATGCAAGCTGTGGCTGAACACCTCAGAACAGGAATTCTGACCCAAGGTAGGAAAGAATTTAGACCAGTAGATACGGACCTGACTCCTTCAAGGTTATGCTCTCAGTACCAGCTAGGCTGAGCCTGCTGACGTTTCTTTTCCTCCCACAACATCCCACTATGTCTCCCTGCTGCTTTCAGGGTCAAGTCCAAGCTCTTACTGTAGCATTTGAGGCCCCTGTGTTCTGGGCCCACCACTGCTCTTCTGCTGATGGTTCCCCTACCACATGCCTTGGAGCCTCTGACACATTGTTTCTTCTGCCAAAAGTGTTTTTCCTGTACTTTTCTTGGCTCCTCGGCTTACTGTCACCTCCCGCAGAAGACCTTCCTTGCTTCAAGCTGGCTTTTGTGTTCCCTCAGCCCCTGCATGCACACCCACCTTCCAGATAAATCATCTGTTGGCTCATCTCTTTCTCCCTCAATGATGGCAAGACCCTCAAGGGCTTCCTACCAGGGCCAGCGCAGGCTCTCGACACAGAGGGCCAACGTCTCCTGAGCTGAACTGGCACCTCACAGACTCCAATGTTCTGATTCCAAGAGAGTCTAGAGCTGCCCCCGTGAGCTTCTGACTGTAAGACCTGCTCAGGATGGTTCAATAGTTGTACCATTTCTTCTGATTATGAAAGCCATGCAACTTGGGCAATTCACGTAAGTCCAGGAGGGGTAGTGGGTGGTACCTGGCCACTTTTGGACCTTTTTTTTTTTTTTTAAGATTTTATTTATTTGACAGACAGAGATCACAAGTAGGCAGAGAAGCAGGTGAAAAGAGAGAGGAGGAAGCAGGCTCCCCGCCAATCAGCGAGCCCAACGAGGGGCTCGATCCCAAGACCCCGGGATCATGACCTGAGCCAAAGGCAGAGGCTTTAACTCACTGAGCCACCCAGGCGCCCCACTGTTAGACCTTCTTGAGGCCACAGTCTACATAGTACTGGTGGTGTTGACTCACTTCCGGCTGGGGTGGAGAGGGGTGCACAGGCCCGGCTGCCAATCAGAGCAACTGATGGGGGGGAGGGGCACATCCACAAATCTGACCAGTCAGTGTGAACACTCAGTCCTGGGCCTTGTGTCTGAGTCTTGCCTATTCCTCAGGATGGCTCCTTATCGCCTATATGATAGAGCCCTATAAGAACATAGGGATAACCCAGAGGAAGCAGAGTGAGAAATGGGGAGGAGAATCAAGCCCTGGGGAGCCCTTGAATTCTGCTGAGCCCCTGGATTCTGAGGAGCCGGACTTACATCTGGACTGGACAATTTCAAGCCAATAAATTCCATTTTTGTTTACATCAGTTTGGTCTGGGTTTCCTGTCACTTGTATCTGCAAAGTACCAAAATGATGCGAGCACAAATAACAGTGGGGCTCCTTCATGTCTCACTATCCAGAGGAACCTGCCACGAACAGTTTGATGGTTTCATTCTGGGGGTTTCTCCGAGCAGGAGCGCACATGTATTTATACGTATTTTTTTTCTAACAAAAATGAGATCATACAATATCCACCATTCTGTAACCTCCTTTTTCCTTAACAATGCACCACGGACTTGTTTCCATGTCAACAAGTATAGATCTACGGCTTTTGTCTCTACAGTCACTGAGACTGCCAGCACCTGGCTGGACGGTGATTTATTTAACCATCTCTAGCTGATAGATAATTGGGTAGTTTCTCATTTGTGACCATCATCAGGAGAGGCTCAGTAAACTTACTTGTAAAAGGCCCATGTTTGCTCTTGCTGGATTATTTGTGACTAAGATTCTATGAGTCCAGGAGTTTGACTTCACAACTAGAAGTTTCTCTCCCTGAGATTTAAGATTCTCTGAGTGTCTAGAAAGGTAGCAACTGTCTTCCTGGGCAGGTTTTGCGGCTATCAGAAAAAGCAAATCCAGGGCTAGGGGTGCCCCATAACAGCATCTCTGGCAAAAATATTCACTGACAGATATGCAAGCGAGTTGGTTGGGGGGTAGCCAGACCTTGGGGGTGGGAGGGTCCAGCCAGCTGTGTGCACCTGGCTAAGCTCCCCACCTCCCTGGGCCTTATCGCCCAGCTCAGGCTGACTCGTAGTGACCAAGGGAAGAGACCAGCCTCAGGGACCAGTCAGCACTGAGAGCCCATGCAGGATGTGACGAGCACACAGTCTCTGTCACCTTTCGCAGTCACAGTGACAACAGCAGCTGCCCCCAGTGATGCGACACCCGCCTTGTTCTAGTCCTCTACATGCTTTAACTCACGAAAGCCCCACAGCCACCTTCGGATGCTGTTCTTGTCTCTGTTTCACAGAAGGGACAACTTCGCTTCAGAGAGCGAGAGAGTGGCTTGTCCAAGGTCACACAGCCAAGAAAAGGTAGAGCTAAGGTACGGCCCAGATCTGCTGGATGCCCCAGCCCCTGCCTCACCCCATATTACTGCGGTAGGCAGCTGGAGAAGAGAGCTGCCTCAGGCAGCACTGTGGGAGCCCAAACCCCCTGTCCCTCCCCACCAAGTCCTAACACTCAGAAAGGACTCCAGATCTAGAAAAGTATAAAGAAGACAGCAAAGATCTCCCATGCCCCCACTGTGAACAGTTTTCAGAAACACATGCAGCTCTTAAAAAATGATATCATGCTGCCCATGCTGTTTTATAACCTCTTTTTTTTTTTTTTTCCCCAACTCTACAATACTCGGAAGTTCTTTCCGCAGTGGGGAATCTCAGGCCGCAGCCCCATTCCTAACAGCAACAGTGGGCACCATTGGAGGACTTCAGTAAATGGATCGAACTAGTCTCCTGGTGATGGACATATAGGTTATTCCCAACTGTCCTCCGACGGTCAACAGTCCCCAGTGAACATTCTCTAGCACGTTGGGATCCCCGTCATGCTTCAGGCACCGGCCGAGCGGTCACACCCCTAGAGAGGCCATCTGGGACTGGAGCACATCAGTCAGGTCCCCCTGACCCCCGTCTGTATTTGCAACATCACCTGCTAATTTCCTCCACTGCCTTGATGGGAGTCACTTCCCATGCGCCTTACTTGTTTGGGTGATCACGTACTATCTGTCTCTCCCCAAGGCTGTGTGCTCTGTGAGAGCAGAGACTAGCAGGGACAGGCAATCGACAAATGTCCTGGGAAGGCGGGAACGCCTCTGCGGCTGGTGCCCACTCTTCAGAGTGGGCATCCCTGCATCAGGGTCTGGAGATGCCCTCTCCCCAGCCACATCCCCAGTACCAGTTCAGGGACCCACAGTCATGGGCTCCTTGCAGCTTTTGTGCCTGGTGCCTGACGTGCCAGGACCCCAGCCCCAAGCAGCGCTTGCTGCATGCGTGGGACACAGGGCACTGGAGTGTGACGGAGCAGCTCTCCCACTCCCTGGCTGTGTGGGCTGGGGCCGGTCATTTCCCCTCTCAAGGCCTTAGTCGCCTTATCTGTAAAATGGGGCCAATACCACTGATCTCACAGGGTGGTTTTGAAGATTAAAAAAGATAATGAATGTGTTTAGCACAGAGTAGGTCCTCCGGAAATGGCAGTTTGGTCCCCGTGCAGTTAGTCCCGAGTTTGGGTCTGACTCTGTTTCACCTAGATAACCTCTTTTTATCTTGGATGATTCCTGTGTATGCCCTGGCCTCCTTCGCTGGCCTGTCCCTAGAGATGGCCCATTCCTAGCCTTCAAATGGCTAATGTTCTGCTCAGGGTCAGTCTCCCAGACACATCTATTGCCCACGGCCACGGACACCTGCTTGCCCTCCAAGCCTTAACAATGCAAGAGGCACTGACATGCATCGGAGGAACAGGTGCAGGAACCCTCTGCCCTTTTGGGCAAAATTCCTGGTCCCCCCTCCCCAAACATGGGGTAGTGATGGCCAAGTCAGCCCGTCCGGTTTCTCATCCCATCTGCCCCCCGCTTCCCCGGAGCATTCTTTGACCCCATAACCAGTAACTTCGCCTCTCAGAGCCTTGATTTCCTCCTCTGAATAAAGGCCACAATAACAACATCTGTGAGGATTCCGTAAGATGAGGTAAAATACTTAGCAAAGAGCCTGACGTTTAGCAATTGCTCAATAAATAGTGTTACTGTTATAAGTGCTTTTTAGCCTTTTGACAACAAAATAGAACACAGAGGGAAAAGTGCACAAAGCAAATGCTGGGGCGCCTGGGTGGTTCAGCCGGTCCAGCATCTGACCCTGGATATCAGCTCAGGTCACGATCTCGGGGTTGTGAGACGGAGTCCCACATTGGGCTCTGTGTTCAGCAGGGAGTCTCCTTGAGAGTCTCTCGCCCTTGCCCTCTGCCCCTCCCCCTGCTCATGCTCTCTCTAAATAATATAAATCTTTCTTAAAAATGTGGACTGCAGGGGCACCTGGGTGGCTCAGTGGGTTAAGGCCTCTGCCTTTGGCTTGGGTCGTGGTCCCAGGGTCCTGGGATCGAGCCCCGCATCTTCCCCCTCTCCCTCTGTCTGCCTCTCTGCCTACTTGTGATCTCTGTCTGTCAAATAAATAAATTTAAAAAAATTTTAGAAAAAAAAATGTGGACTGCAATAAATTATCATAAAATAAAGCATTGTGCCACCACCACCTGGGTCAATGAATAGCCTACATTGCCCCCCCATCCTTCTAGCCTCTCCTCACACAGGTGATCCTTTTCCCGACTCTGTTGCTATTATGACTAATAAAAAGCAAGTGAAGAAAAAAAAAACACGTGGCTACTCTGTCCTGACCCAACCAGGCTCCCAGAACCCCCCTCCCCTGCCGCCTCTGCCCCGGGTGTGGAGACTCCCCATCCGGTTTCCCAACTTTGGCTTTGGCTAATCTTTAAATAACCAGTTTGTTAGCAAAATAGCAGCAAGTAACACCTCCCTCGCTCCCACCCGAGCCTCCATCTTTCCCACAATGCTGACGGCTGCTCTCCCAACTCGTGCCAAGGAATCCCGTTCTCCGTCACTGGGCCACACACGCCAGGGACTGCCAACCATGCTGTTATGTCAGCGGCCATGGTCCTGCCCCTCTGGCCATGCCCGGCTTGGGGGAGATGGGCGTGGGCACTGAATGGCGGTCATTTTCAGGAAGGACCAGGATGTCGGTGCCCAAGCCCTGTGCCCCAGGTCCATGTGCCTCAGTCTTCCCATGCCTCGACCTCCCATAGGGTCATTGCTAGTTTAACTGAGATCAGAAGAAAACGAAGCACTTAGTGTCAGGCCAGGCCCACAGTCATTGCTCAAGAAATGCTTGCCGTGGTTCAGGTTGCTCAAGCTCTATATTCAGTCCCTAGGGAGGTCACGCGGAGCCCAGGGCATGACCGGGAGTGCTGGCAAATGATGACATCCCACAGACACTCATAGCTCTCAGACCATGATACCCTTATCACTTCTTTTCTTGCAACAGCATCTCAGCCAAATGCAATAGGTGTCTGTGGTCGTTACAGCAGGCGGAGGCCAGTCTGGGGGAGTGGGGTTAGGGAGCAGCTAATTAATAGGGTCATTTCCCAGTTATTAATGAGGCTGGCACTACACGAGTGTGCAGCAACTTGTTCTCACAGAGGAAGCCCTTCTACATACATTATATACAGCAAACTTCATGTTTTTTTTTTATTATTATCCTATGACATTTGCATATTATACATATTTACGAGTCTTTTCCCTTCTCATAACCACCCCATCAGGGAGGCCGGGCAGCTGCTGGCAGATAAGAGAATTGAGACCAGAGGGGCTGGCCATCCTGCTGACCTGAGCTGACTTCGAGCTCTCTGGGAGCAGCAGGGACCAGCAGCTGGCCCAAAGGCCAGTGGGCTCTGGGGGCCTGCTGGTGTCCGGGTGGAGGGAGGGGAGAGTGCCTTCTCTCCTCTCCCTCTGCCTTCCTTCCACAGTTATCACTGTGTACCCATTCTGCGCCGGGCGCTGTACCCGCTGCTGGCTGTCCACTGGGGAATGAAGCCGTCCTAGCTCACCTGTGAGGAGCTGAGGCCAGATAAGGAGGCAGATCCTAAACGAGCTGAGGGTGGGGGGTGACCGCGGGCAAGCCCCTTGAGCTGCTGGAAGCCTCTGTTTCCTCATCCGTGAGCAGCCTTGGGAGCAGCCTTGGGAGGCGGCAGGAGGGTGAGGTGCAAGAAGGTAGTGGGGGTCAGGCACCGTAGCTGCCACCGGGTGGGGGCGTGCTGTTGCCAAGGACGACGGGACCAGGTGTGGGTACTCTGCGGCGCCCTCAGACGGGCAGAGAGACGCGGGGTGCACCACCCCGTCCCATTTGGGGTTAGGCAAAGCGGGGACTGGAGGAGTGTGGGTGGAACAGGTTAGAGGGGCGAGAACAAGGGGGCTCCCCAAGATTCAGGAACTCTGATGGCCTCATCTCAGCCCCTCTGTGGCTCCCAGCATGGCTCACTGCTCCCCTCGCCTTCCTGAGCACGTGTTGCCCACGGCCCAAGCCCCTCAGGTGTGGCGAGAGCTGGCCTCCGAGGGCAACGGAGCCGGACTTGTGCGCACCCTCAGGCCAACGGCTTCCCCTCCCGGAAAACAGGCGCAATTACTGTTCCCACCTCCTGGGGTGTTGGGAGGACTGAACACGACAAGCAGTTGAACTACGAATTGGGCCCAGACGAAGAAAAGCTCTCACCGAGGTCCCTCTGCCAGCACGTGGGCGCCACTGGGGGGGAAGGCTGGGCATCTCCCAGGCATGCAGAGCGTGGGCGGGCGAGGGAGCAACCCCGATTCTGTGTGCCCAAGCTGCGGACGCCATTACTTACCAACCAGGGAGCTATGCGCAGAGGGATAATGGGAACCAGTCGGGAAGCAGCAGGCGTCACCTCGGGAGCAGGCACTGGACCAAAGGCTGGCACACACATCCCTCCGGGCACACAATCAGAGACTGGCGGGAAGCGGCAGGGGACAGGGGCCCTCCAGCGCCTGGACAGACCCGGTTCTGGCCACCCAGCACCTGGCGGAGAGGGAGGCACCAGCGTCTGTAGGAATGGGGGATAATGTCAATGAGGAGGTGCCTGGAATAAACCCTCTACCCCGAGATGCCCGGACCGGCCCTGGGAACACTGGGGAGGAAGACACCATGGAGCGATCATCATAGAAACCCAAGTGTTTGTACAACACTACATTTTCCAGAGCACTCTGGCATCCTGGCTCATGTGGGCCCCCACATTATTTTTCAGAGGCGTATTTACATGTCATGCATATTTACGATGCCTTTCCCACCACCCACAGAATCCCCACAGCAGCCAGGAAGCCAGGGTTCCAAAGGCTCCAATCTTCCCTGCCACTGTCTTGCTTTTCCCTTCTTTTCCCTGGATGGCAGGGAGAGGGGAAAGGGGCTGGAGTCACACAGGCTTGAGTTTGAATCCCAGTTTGAACTCGCTGGGCGACCCTGGACAGGCAGCTGCCACTTTCTAAGCCTCAGTTTCCTCTCTGTCCCATGGGAATAAGAGGGCCTCTTCTGAGGGTGCTAATGAGGAGTGAGAAGGTCACTGGAGGGAGAACACAAGGCCTGGCATATGTGCCTGAGAAAGACCCTCCGAAGAGGCTTTGCCCGGTCCCCTGCACTCAGCAGGAGGCCTTTCATGGCGTCGCTGCTCATCACCTCCCACATAACGCACTGGGCAAGAGGCAGAGGGATGCCAGGTGTCCCTTTCCACCCACCCTTCCCAAACAGGTGCCACTGCTCCTGGTTTGAACTTTAAATTGGCAGGAGCGAGGCCCTCCTGGGAGAAGGAGGAGGCGCCTCCAATCCACAACACCCTCCCAGGAGCCTCTTGGCTACCTTGGAGACCTCCGTGGAAGATTCTCAGCCTCTCATTCTACAGGTGGAGAGACTCAGACACAGAGGAGACAGAGCTGACGTGGGGGCAAGAAGCCAGGTGGGGGCTAGGATCTGAACCCAAGCTTTCCACCTCAGCCCTGAGAGGGGAGGCGCTGTAGGAACCTAGAGAAAGGGCCAGCTGATGGTGAGGAAGGGTCACCTTCCTCTTCTGGTTACCCCAAGTACCTGGAAAGCCCTCTTGACTTCCCTATAGCTGCATCTACTCTGTGCCAAGCCCATAACCTGTGCTCCTTACCGCTCCTCACCGTGTTATCCCTGCTTTTCAAGGGGGGGGGAAACTGAGGCTCAAGCAGATTCAGCAATTACCCACAGGTACACACGGAGGAAGAGGCAGGGCTTCCAATGCCAAGACCAGCACTCAGTTAGCCCTGTCTCCCCCAGTGAAAAAATCACCAACCAGGAAAAACAGGCATAACTGTCTTGACAAAAAAATGTTTAAGTAGCAGAAAAAATGTCAAATTCTCAAACAGTCCTGAATCAGTGCACACAAATTCTTATAGATGCATACAAGATTTCAAGATACACCATGGGGCGTGAAAATTGCCAGTGCATGGAAAGCCATGCTTGGGAGGGTGCCTTCTCAACCACGTTGTCACTTGTAGCCAAGATCAGCCAGAGCCAAAGTGGAGGGAGAAGCGGTGGTAACAGAGGAAGGTGTCCTGTGCAGGGCAGGAGGGCGGGGACCCTGATCTGGGGGTTTTCTCCCACTTTCTTTCTGCAGGACCAGAGCACATTGGCCCCCTCCCTGCCCAGAGTCCCCGCTTTACAACAGGTGGGAGGAGCACACAGGACAGCCTCTCAGGTCTCTGCAGCTCTATTGGTATTAAAGATTGAGACTTCCAACAGGGATGAACCTTGAGAACATTATGTTAAGTGAAAGGAGGCAGTCACAAAAGGCCACAGAGGGTATGATTTCACTTACACAAAATGTCTGGAACAGGCAATTCTGTAGGGACGGAGAGTAGATTAGTAATTGTCAGTGGGGAGCTTGGGGCGGGGGTGATGGCTAAGTGGTTCATGGTTTCTTTTTGGAATAATGAGAATGTTCTAAAATGGATTGTGCTGATGGCTGCATATCTCTGAATATGCTAAAAACCATCAAATGGTACACTTTAATTGGGTGACTTGCATGGTATATAAATTCGATCTCAATAAAGCTGTTACAACAACCCAACACTAACAAATATTCTGCAACTTCCAAAGTGGCAGCCATCCTCAGGCAACATGCAGTCCCCTCAGCATTCCTCCACTGCAGCCTGGGAAACCAAAGAGTATCTTCCTAGAAGCCCCCCCCATACCCCCTGCAGACCCTCTATTCCAGAGTCTTCATGTTGCACTTCACATTCACCTCTTCCAGGAAGCCCTCCCTGACCTCCCAACTATATTGGCTCCCTGGTTACTGGCTCCCAGGGCATCCTGGGTTTCTCCTTCTTGCCACTTACACCGAGAGAAGAAAATCACTTCCGTGATCGCTGGTTGACACTGCCTCCTCCATCATACTGGGCACTCCATGGGGGCAGGGCCATCATCACTGGTCATCAATGTCAACTGTACAGTGCCTGGCCTGCAGGAACTGCTCCAGAAATGTTTGCTGACTGAATCAGTGAATGGAAATTTCAGATCCTGTGATGGACACCTGGCTTCCAGTCCTGGCTCCAGCACACTCTGGCTGAATGATCCTGAGCAAGTCACGTAACCTCCAGAAGTCTCCACGCCTCTTTCAGAGAGTGGCCAGCGGTAATGGGTGAACATAGAATGGGATGAAGGGATAATGGACATGGAAAGCACTTTGTGAAGTGTCTCCTCCCACAGCTGCCCCTATTTTGGTCGAAGGAACCCACTCCGGCCCGAGCCTCTCCTAATACCTCTGTCTCCTCCACCCTCCACATCCCAGCGCTCACAACTCTTCCTGATGCAACACCTGCGTTGCTACCAGCACCATGGACAGAGCCGCCACCAGCTCCTGCCTAGATTATACCTGTCCTTTCCTGTCTCCTGCTTCCGCCCTGGCTCAGCCGGAGGAAAAAGGTGAAAACACAAGTCACAACCTCCGCTCCTCTGCTCAAACGTAAGCCCTCCAAGGCCTTACTTAACCTCAAGTAAAAGCTGACGGCCCTACAGATGCCACAGGTGACCCCCTCCACCACCAACAATCTCCCCTTTCCTCTTTGCCCACTCCCCTTGCCTCTATGCAGTTTCCCAAATACGCCAGGCCTATTCTTGCCTCCAAGCCCTCATACCTGCTCTTCCTGCAGTTGGAATGTTGGTCGCCCAGATGTCTGCGAACCTGACCCCCTCACTTCCTTCAGGACTTTGCTGAGACCTGACCTTGTCGACAAGAGGCAGACGGGCAGCGTCGTTAAGACTCTCCACCGAAGAACATGGGCTTGAGGTAAACATCTAGGGTTTGCCAGTTACAGCCCTGAGTGAACCTGGGCAAGTTTCTTAGCTTCTCCGTGACTCAGTCACTCCTTTCTGCAATGGGATAATTACAGCAGCTTCCTCAGAAAGCTGCTGTGGGGCTTCCATGACTCAGTGAATGCGACCTCCTTGTGGGTGGCTATTATGACCTCCCCTCCGCCACACCCCGCGCCCAGCCTGCCCGCTCTGCTGTCCTCCTTGCACGCGTCACTACACAACAGGGAGTGTGAACGGGGAATCTACCTGATGATTGCCTGCCCCTCCCACTAAAATGCCGGCCCCACAAGGCAGAGAGTTTTGTGGATTCGGTTTATTGCCAGAACCCCTGTGCCTGTCCCAGCACCTGGCGTGGAAGGGCTCAGTGAAGATTTCACTTAACAAATATTTTCAAGGCTGAATAAATATTTACTGATTAAGTGTCACAAGCTCTGGGGTTCCCTGTCCACAGGCATTTCTGTCTCCAGCCCAGCCTGTCCCTCAGAGCTCCAGGTCTGCACAGCTAAATTCCTACTGGCAGCTCGGCCCGCTGCCTACACCTCAGTGTATGTGTCCATGGCCTTGTGTGGACCTTCTCCGGAGACCCTGCTCTCTTCCAGCATTGCCTAACTGGGTACCTGGAACCAGCTCAAGAGGCTCCCATACTCCTTCCTCCTCCTTCTCGCTCACCCTCTTTTATGTAAAACCCTAGACCATGTCCTATTTCTTAGAAACCTCCTAAACATCTCTCAGATCCCCTTCTCTCGATCCCAAGTCACTGCCCATCCCAGCCACCACAACATATTGTTGAGATCGCTGCACCAGCCTCCACTCTGGGCAGCCTGCTGCCTCCCTTGGTTCATCTTCTGGGCTGCAGCCAGGAGGATCTTTTCAAAACACACGGGGAAACAAATGAAAGCTTCGCTCTGCAGGCTTGAGAAACCCAAATCCTCACTGACTCAAAAAAACAAACCGATGGGGACTTTTCAGAAGAATTCACCCCAGGGTGCCTCAAATAATGAAAGGCCTCCCCAACTTTGCCACCCCAGGCCCAGGTAAAATGGTATTTGTTGTATAAAAATTTAGTTGACCAAATAGATTTGCACAGGACTTTTTAGCTCAATAAATATTTGTGGAGTGGAATTGAAATTAAAAAAAAAAAAAAGCAGCTAAATAATAGCATTTATAGAGTCACACAGGCACTGGGGCCTTTCCACAACCCCCATGTCTGGTTTTTCTCCTCTCAGCAAACCAGTCAGGTGTTACTGACTCCAGTTTCCAGATGAGGCAAATGAGGCCCAGAGAAGGGAAGTCACTTGTCCGAAGTCACACAGTTCCCAGATTCCTACGGAGTCCTCCCAGTCCCTGGAGGCTGTGCCAGCTGGGGGCAGCGAGGCTGGAGTTTCCGACAAGGCAGAGGAAAGTTGTTGACCCTCCTGCTCTCCAGCTGACTGTTGCTGGCCTGAGGCCCTCAGAGCACATAGGCCTTACTTGCTCATTTCCTGCTCCCTGCTTTTGCCTGTATGGTTTCCCTGCTGAGGGTAACCACTCCCCAGGCTGCTCAAAACCAACTTGCCACCCTTCACGGTCCACTTCCAGCACTGAATCTCCTGCTTGTACCCCCTCCTCATGCCCCAGAATACACCACCTGCAATGATTTATAGACGTTCCCACCATGACAGCACACTCGTCCCTCCTGGCTCTTCTGCCCCCAGGGACTGCGGTTCCTGTTTCCTCTGGAAGCTTGTCCTCCCACCCTTAGTCCTGAAACCACACTGACCTCCCCAGTCTCTCTGTGTGGGCTGACCTTGCTCCTGAACCCGACCAAGTCTCATCTCCCCAGGTGCCTCCTGGACTTTCTCTCCATTGATCCCTTAGGCCCCCAGGTCCAAAAAGGACTCATCACCTTCTCCCCCAAACCATTCCTCCCTGATAATGCCAGGATCTTCCCAAGCCTCCAAGCTAGAAACTTGGACATCTCTCGGGACCCCACACTGCCCCTCAGCCCTCCCAGGCCTCACTGATTCTGCCCCGAGATGTCTGTCACACCACTGCTTCTCTCCAGGCCCAGTGCTCTGTGCTGGGTTCGGGCCCCATCCCCGCTCAGGGCATCTGAGTACAAGCCGCTCATCCACCCACGCACCCATCCATGCCACCCACTTTCCCAACTTGCCCCTGACTCGCCTCCATCCGCTCTAGTCATCCCTCCGTTTACTCACTCGCCCGCCACCACCCATCCGCCACCATAATTTACTGAGCTTTCTAGTGCTCCAAACAATGTGCTGGGCACTGTGACCCAAGGATGGCTTAGACCCAGCCCTTGGCCTCCAGATGCTCACACAAGAACTGGGTCTTGAAGGGTGAACACAATCTGTGGAGGGTGGAGGGAAGGTCGGGGGGACATCTAGGTCGAGGGATAAACAAGGGCACGGGCACGGGCACAGGAAGGAGACACCTCGGGTGTCTGAGACACTTGGCCAGACAGGTGGGGAGCAACAGAGCTGAAGGACGAGGGGCCGACTGAGGCTGGCTCTGCAGGGGCCTTCCAGACCAGGTGAGGCGTTTGCACTTTATCCAAAGCAGGGACTTGAGATACACAGCCTTTGGTCAGACCCCAGCCAGCTCTCTCAAGTCATAGTTGTGACCTTGAACAAATGACCTCAGTGCTCCCCATCTGTAAAATGGGAATAATGATACACCTATTACAAAGTACTAAATGAGCTAATGCATACACGTATTATGTCTCTTAGCGGAGTGCCTAGCATATAGAAAATGCTCAGCAAATATAGTCGCTATTATTGCTCGTATTTTCCTCATGAATATCCTCTAGTCAGCTGGTAGACAACAGAAAGCTTTATAGAGAGAAAGTGCGTGCTGATCTAGACGGCAAAGCCTTCTCCTCGGCAGGCAGCGGGAGGCTCTGGAATGAGCTTTATTACCCCTGCCCAGGGTTTCCCAGGCTCTGGCCGGCCCCGAGGGCGTCATCAGCTCTAGGCTTGCCTTCCTCTGAGAACCACCCCCAGACAACCATGCCCATCACTGCCCCAGACTGGCTCCTGAACTGGGATGAATTCCAGCATGTCTTGCCCCTAATTTTGAGGACCATGGGCAGTTAACACCCAAGATGTAAGGGCCTCGGGGGCTTCCCTACTGAGAGTTTTCTGACTCAGGCAAACTCTCCGCTCTACGACACAGCTCTAGGGGACAGTTCCTGCTCTTCATGGAGAGTGGTGAGAAACCCTTTACACACTCTCTCCTCTCACCCTCATGTCCCTGCTCTGGTGTATGGCCGCCCATTCTGCAGATGAGAATACAGAGCATCTGAGAGGAGACAGAAGGGCCTTTGCCTCAGTCTGTGCAAGTAATGGCTGAGCAGGGCACCAGACCCCAGGTTGGTCTGTCTCCAGAGCCCCTGCTGTCTCCCTGAAATCTTGGAAGCCCCACTCCCCACCACACAAATTATCAAGGCCCAAGATAACGCCTGGACATGAATTTTCAAGATAACGCCTGGACATGAATTTTCATACTCTCCTGGAGTATGTCCAGGAGAGCTGTCTGCAATGATGGGAGACGTTCTCACATGCATGTCCACTAGTAGCCGCAAGCCCCACATGACTACTGAGGGCCCTAAATGGGACCAGCATAACAGAAGAACTGAATTTTTAATTTAAATTTAATATTAAATTTAATAGCCACTCGTCCCCTGTGCCTGTGCTATTGGCCAGCACGAGACAGCTGTTAGCAACCTCACTGAGATTATACTTCTAGATGCGCCCACTTCTTAAGCCACAACTCACAAACTGTTTTGCCATTTTGTTAGATTTCTACCCTGTACCACGTCATCCCTGCTTTTATAAACAGAGGCTATCCAGCATCCACAAGTTAACTGCTTCTTTACGATTCGAGGTCATTCAATTTTTTTTTTAAATTTTTTTTTTTTAAGATTTTATTTATTTGTCAGAGACAGAGGGAGAGAGAGCGAGCGAGCACAGGCAGACAGAGGCAGAGGGAGAAGCAGGCTCCCTGCTGAGCAAGGAGCCCGATGTGGGACTCGATCCCAGGACGCTGGGATCATGACCTGAGCCGAAGGCAGCCGCTTAACCAACTGAGCCACCCAGGCGTCCCGATTCGAGGACATTCAAAAACTAGTTGCCGAACTCCTGCTCTGGGCCAGGCACCAAGCCAGACGTGGAAGACTGACACATTTGTCCCACTCCCCAAGGATCTCAGTCTAGTGAGGGGACATGCCCTACATTAGGGTCTGTGATGGAGCAGATGGATACAAGGGCAAGGTTTATACACAGTCTGGAAAGCCACGAGGACAGAGTAACTAACTTAGTGGTGGAGTCCAGGAAGGCTGCCCAGAGGAGGGGACACTTACAGGTGTCCCAGCATCTTAGAGCCTGGAAGGCATGTTCACATCCACAGTCTTTTGTGCCTCCCTATAGCCCCAGGAGGGAGTTCGGCCTGGCCTGGATTCTGGTTTTCTGTGCACTAAATTCACATCAGCAGACACTTCTGGAATGAGCACTGAATGCGGGCCCCAGCCTGAAGCCTTGAGACCTGGAAGCCAAGCTGGCCAGTGCTCCCCTGAATCTTTCCCTGCTGCTTTTTGGGAGGGTTTACCTGGGACCCCGCCAGCTGGTACGCAAATGTGCTTACAGTCTAGGACCTGGAAATGAGATAGTCTCTGAATCCTTTGTAGGTCCAGTTTTGTGAACCCCTAAACTTTGTGGCGGCTCTGATGGGATCCCGTTGCCCCCTCACTGGCCATCTGGCCTCTCCTTGGCCTGGCTGACTTCCGGAGGCCATGGGGGTGCTCATTTTAATGACATCTCCCCATAATCCCTTCCTTTCTATTTGGCACTCTCAGGGCCCATGTGCGCCTGCCCTACTTTTCTTTCTCTGAATCCTTCTCTGAGCTCAGGGTTGGTTCATTCTGTCCTCCTTTGCACTCCCTGCAGACGTTCCTGCCTGCGGGGCCCAGGCAGTTCCAGCCCTGCCATCCCCCCTTGTTAACACTGAGCCCAGATTTCCCTTGTGCAAAGCCTCAACTGGCCTGGAGCCCCTCTGATTTCTTAGGGTGCCTTGGGAGCAGAAGGTAGGGAATACTGTGTCCCACGAACATTTCTTGAGCCCCTCATTTGCATGTGGCCCCAAGCCGGGCCAAGCTGAGAACAAGGAGGTGAGTGAGTCAGGGGAAGTGGCAAATACGTAAATAGCACAGCAGTCCAATATGACAGAAGCTGCTCTGGAAGGAGGCCCAAGGGCCCCCAGGAGCCCTGACCAGCCTGATTAGAAAAATACCAAAAAGGAGGTGAGACTTGGGCTGGGCCTCGGAGGATGCATAGGAGTGTGCTGGGCAGACAGAGTCGGGAAGGGAGTTGATGGCAGGAGGAAGAGAGAAAAAGCATTCTGTGTCTGGGCAATGGTGAGGAACTCTGCACAGGTCAGGGGCTGGTGTCTGGCCTCCAGGGAAGGATGGGGAGGGAGCCAGGGCTGGAAACACAGGTTGTCACTTGATCACGAGGGTCCTGCAGTGCCAGTCCATGGAGGGTGGCCTTTATCCTGGGAGCAGTGGGAGTCCAAGGTCTCAGCAAGTTTGAAGGGAACAAGATCAGCCTACAACTATGGGGGGCAGCACAGAGGTGGCCACCATGGTCCAGGTGATTGCTAATAGGGGCTCACCTAGGACAGGGGCATTGGGGCAGCAGGCCAGCAGACAGAACCAGGAGACAGACTATAAGATACATCAGACCTGGGACTCATTAGATGTGGAGGGTGAGGTAGAGGGAGGAGTCGGGGATGACTGCCGGGCTTCTGTCCTGTGTGACTGTGGGCATATATTGAACATTAAGCTTCTGGCTACAATATCATAAGTACTTTGGGCTTGTGGGCCATTTGGTTCACCAAAGCTGTCAAAGACAATACATAAATGAATGGGCATTGCTGTGTTACGACAATTTTTTTTATAAGAACAGGTTGGTCATGGCCAGAGACTGCTAACCCCTGAGCTACAAACAACAACAACAACAAAAGCCATCTCAAGCTTTAACAATAAAATGGGTTAACCCACGTAACAGAGAAAGTTCAGAATTCGGGTGGACATCAGGCACAGTTCAATCAGGGTTTTGATTTTGCCATAGCTTGCATGTCCTGAATTGCAATCCTCTGCTATTCCTGAGTCAACCCATTTTTGCTGGTAAAACAACTTGTGTTGTTAAGGTTAACTAACACTCCATAAAGACTTGTAGGTGAATGCTCATAACAGCATTATTCGTAATAGCCAAAATTTCAAATGACTATCAACCAGTGAACAAATAAACAAAATATCATATACATATTACATTATATACACGAATACATACGTATGAATGTTTTATATATATATATCCATAACACGGACTATTACTCAGCATTAAGAAGGAACGAAGCACTGAGAGGGGCAGCAACAGAGAGATGGCCATAAAAACCAATATGCTGAGTGGAAGAAGCTAGACATACAAAAGACTACACATGTTCCCATTTAAATGAACTTTCTAGAAAAGACAAAACCAAAGAGGCAGAAAACAGATCAGTGGTTGCCTGGGGCCTGGCATGGGAGTAGGGAATGACTGCAAATGTGCACAAAGAAATTCGGGGTTGTGGTAATGGCTGCGTACTGTATACATTGATAAAACTCAAAATGAATACTTAGGCAAACTTTATGGTATATAAACTACATCTCAGTGAAGCTGTTTTTTAAAAAGGCTGATGGGGATAAAGG
This sequence comes from Lontra canadensis, assembly GCF_010015895.1. NCBI lineage: Eukaryota > Metazoa > Chordata > Mammalia > Carnivora > Mustelidae > Lontra > Lontra canadensis. Next base: position 2,188,021 of record NW_022631163.1, read on the forward strand.
GGCTGCTGCGGCATAACCACCAGTGTCCACACAGAGGACAGCGGTGCCACTGACTCGTCAGGGGACAGAGTGGCAAGGGCAGGCCTGAGGGCAAGTGCCAAGGTCACTCTGGACACACTGGGTAGGAGGTGCTTCTGGGGCATCAGAGTGGCGTCCAGAAGAGCTCTGGGGGAAAGGCCAGGGACAGAGCTGGGGGGTGTGGGGACTGTGGGTGCTCAGGGAGACACCAAAGCGCTGACAGTTGAGTCCCCCAGAGAGGGTGTGGCCTGAGAGAAGGCGCGGGGACAGAGCCCTGGATCATTCAGGGGACAGGTGGAGGAAGAGAAGCCACAAAAGCCAGGATGAGGCAGCCAGAGAGGCGGGGCTACCGGGGGCCCAGCCTGCGGGAGACGGCGCTGCCCCAGGTACACATGAGATGGCTGGGAGATGGCTCCTGGTCTCCTGGGTGCTGGTGCTCTGGTCTTTTCTCCAGACCCCACCCCCACCCCCACCCCCGAGGGTCCTGGCCCTCTGAGACAGATTCTGTGTGTGCTTTGCGGGAAGTATCAGTGAGAAAGCTCTTGGTATTAACTGCAGCTCAGCTCGGGCATCTCCTGCCCCCCGCCAGATCACCAGGATGCCCACCAGCCCAGAGGGCACTGGACAGGTCCCTATCAAGGGCCTCCTATTTTCCAGCTCTGCAAACAGTATTTAGGTTGCTCTTCCCCACAGCGCTGACAGGTTGTCATCATTATATCCATTTGGCTGACAGGAAGAATGAAACTCAGAGAGGTTAAATGGCTCACCTAAGGTCACACAGCGAATGGGTGGTAGAACTGGGGCTGGCACCCAGGTCAGCCTGCCTCAAGAGCCTGTCCCTTTGTCCCACAGGAAAAAAAAAAAAGGAGGGTGGAGCCATGAGGGAGGGCAGGGCAGTGTTCTGAACTGCAAAGTGGTGGACCCAGGTTCCAGCATCAGATCTGCTCTCATGGCCAGGGCGAGTCACTCTCCCACACGGGCCTCAGTTTCCCTAGCCATACAATGAACGCTAGGCCCGTTGTGGCTGTCCCACACTGAGTTCTGGGAACAGGTGCTTACTGGAGACACGTCTGTCTGCCTTCTGTGGTAGAAATAAGCAAATGTCCCTACAAGGTCAGCAGCAGAGAAAGGCCGTGGTATTGGGAAGAAGGCACAATGGGGCTCCTCTTATCATGCTGGACCCTGGAGGAGCCGCCCCCAGGAAATACAGCCCAGTCCAGCCCAGATGCGGGCTCAGCCACTCTGCTGGAACAAAGACTCAGCCTGAAGTCACCGTGCAGGAGCGGCTTCCAGGAGCTGCCCCCCTTCTCAGCCATCCCAGCAGGATCTGCCAAGGGCGGGGGTGGGGGCCTCTGCATAAATCCCTCCTCTTTCTCTGCTGTGGCTGCCCAGTATGTAAACCACTCCAGAGGAGCAGCTGTCTGGGCCAGCTTCCTTCCCACCCTCAGCTCTAAGCATCCCAGGACCCCCCTGCCTACCCCTCCTCCCCACCCCCCACAACTGCAGGCCCCTTGGAGTCTCCTGGCTGCCTCAGCACCTCCATGGGAGATGGCTAAAGGACAACCCATTAGAGTCAGAGTCAAGCTCTTCCAAAAGGAATCAGAGGCGCAGAGAGGGTAGGTGCCTAAGCAAGGCCACACAGCAGACATGGGGGGCCAGCACAGACCCTGAGCCTCCTCACTTCCCAGCTCATTTCTGTGGCCCCTTCCTGAGGTTTTCATGATGGAAACGCTTTTATGCTTCTTCCTGCCCTTGTGCTCAGAACTCAGACCCGCATCCTGATTTTCAGTTCACCGCACACACTTCCAGTGAAATGTGTCCCATGTGAAATGACCACGAGGGACCCTGGGTTGGTCCCCTTTTCTGCCAGCACAGGTGACCACAGTCAGCCTTGAGGATTTTAACACCAACTTCTCCCTCTCTCTCCCTCACCTCTCCCTCCTTCCTACTTTCTCTCCCCATACTCAACCCATCAGGTTGTCTCTACCTTCAAAACATCTTCAGAATCCAACCAGTCCCTGCTACCTCCACCTCTGCCACCTATCCTGGTCCCAGCCTCCCTGCCGGGCTCCCTACCTCCACTCTTAGTCCCTTCAGCCTGGACTCTACAAAGCAACCAGAAGGTCCCGTTAGGATACAAGTCTCTGCTCAAAGCTCTTGGCAGCCCTCATCTCACTCAGAGTGAAAGCCAAAGAACCTTGCTTTGGCATACAGGGCCCCCCACACCTGGCCTCTGCCCTCACCGCCCACCACTCTCCTCGCCAGCCCTGTGTTGCCTCCACGCTGGCCTCACAGCTGTTCTTCATCACCCACAAACATCCCAGGCCTTACTGTTTCCACCATCAGGAGCATTCCTCCCTAGATATCCAGATGCCTCCTGTCTTCCTCGTGTCGCCTCCTCAGAGAGGCTATTCTGGACCTGGGCCCCAATCCTCCCTCTCACCCTCCCCTCATTCTCTAACCCTTCAACCTGCTTTACAGCCTGCATCCCCTCCCCCCGACCCCACCACTGCCATACATCATCCTTACTGGCTGGCTTGGATGAGCCCATCCCTAAAGTAAGCCTGGGATGGAACGCATCCTCTTTTCGCCATCGATATAACTCCAGCCCCCCAGCCTAGGGACTGGCATGCAGTAGGTGCTCAATAAGTATTCTTTGAGCAAATGAAAGAATGACACCTAGCACCTGCCCCACTGCCTTGAGGGGTGCCTGCCCTTTCCAGCCCCATTACTGCAGCAGGCCAGCCCCCACCCAGGGTGTCAGCACGAAGATGAGTGATCCCAGCAGGGGCAGGAGGTATAGCCCCCTCCTCTATGCCAGGTCATCATTCCCCCCAACTCTGGGGACTCTCCTCTATTACTCCCGTTTCACAGAGGAGCAACCAGAAGCTCCAAGCACTGGAATGACTTGCCTAAGGTCAGACAGCCAGCAGGTGCTAGAGGGGAGATTAAAACTTTAATCTCTTGGGCCCACAGACCCCCACCCCCAAACCTAGATGCCCTGGCCTGCATCTGACCCCTCAGGCCTTCAGGGGTCCTGCGTGGGGGGCTCATGGTGCTGTGCTGCCAGGTGACAGGCAGGGTGGCACCCTGGTAGTAGTGCTCCCCCCACACACACACACTGACTGGCCTCTGGGGGCAGCAGAGGCCTCATACCTAGAGGGGGAGAGGTCAGATAGTGAGCGCCAGCGTCCCCCTCTGGCCCTGCAAAGGGGAGATGGAACGCCCTCAGTGCACCTCACCTCCCTGTCATCTGCTGGTGGGAAGCTCTTAATAATCACTTACTGTGTGCAGAAGCCTGTGCAGAGACCAGCGCTGGTGCTTGTGGGAACAAAGGGATGTTACCACCCGTCTCCCCCCCCCCACCTACTGGTACAGTGGGGAAGCCCCTTGCCAGCCAGCATGTCATCTGATTCTCCCCACAGACATAACAAGTAAGTCATTTCGGCCCCATTTTACAGACCAGGAAAGTGAGGTACACATTTTTATCAGTCACCTGTAAATCTAGGCATCTGAGGAAGCTAAATTCTGAGTCTCCAGAGTGTCAGGATGGTGCAGGTGCTGATAAAGGGAGGGAATGTCCCCGGGGCCAGGAGGATGGACGAGATCACAGAGAGCAACCCCTGCTGCCCTTCCCAGAAGGGACGTCCTCACCATGACCCAGGCCCTTGCTTCCACCTCCCCAAGCCCCCTAAGACACTCACCCACTACATCATTAGGCCCCCACATCCACGCAGGGACTGCTTGTCCAGTACATGAGAAACTGGTGTCAAGAGTGAGATGGGGCCAGCCATGCCCAAGGTCAAGGTGAGGGAAGGGAACAAAACAGGCTTGGCACATGCCCGCCTCCCACCTCCCTGTGCAGATTGCTTTCCTGTCCCCAGGTACCTCCTCCAAACAGCCACTCGAGGCCTATAGGCTGAAAATGTGGCCACTGTGAGTCACTGGTGCACTGGCTTGTTGGAAGCCCATGGGGAAGAGAGGCTGGTGTGACCACCATGGTGCCCAGTCGGGTTGCTCCTCCAGAGGCAGGGAAATGGAGCTAAGGTGGTAAGGACGTTGGTGTGCAATCCATTTCCTGGGGATGCTGGGGACGCTGCTCTCCTAAAACACGTTGGAGAATTTAGCTCCCTAAGAAATAGCTATTATTTACTGAGGCAATGACCACTTACTTTATCATCCAAATGAGGACACTTACAAGATAGAAAGGGAAGTTGTTAATAATTACTCCAAGGCTGACCTGGGAAAATCAGACATGGGCACATTCTTTGTGGAACACCGCCTATGTGGCAGGATGAATGCTAAACAGTGTCCCATCCCCTTCTCTCCTCACCGTGACCCGCGGACAGATAATGCAGCCACGCTCAACTCCTGTTCCTCTATCATGCCTGAGTTTCTGCCTCTGGAGTCCTTGCCTTGGGCCAAGGTACTGAAAGCTCCAGTTACAAGACAGAACCCCTCACCTACTGGACCCCATCCCTTCAATAATCAACCCGTTTTCAGCCACTGTGACTTCAGCATGGATTCATTTCATAGGGAATACATTTCAAGGTCAGGCTGTGAATGAGTTTTAAGAGGACAGAGGTGGGTGGGAAAGCCCTGGGGCTGAGGAGGGGGATCACTGGGGTTGGAGGTGAAACAAATGGGTCCGAAGACGTTGGCGTGATGGAAGGAAAACAGAGAAAGCGAGTAAAGGGGATTGTATAAGACACAGCATTTGAGGCCCTTGGCAATCCAGACACACACCACCTACTCCTCTGAATATACCATCTACTCGCTCATCCCACACCACACACCAGGCACAACCTGTTTTTCCTGCCTCCATCGATTTGTGCGTGCTGCTTCCCCATCCATAATGCCATCTGCCAATCTCAGCTGGGCAACATCCTCCCCACTCTTCAACGCCTGCTAGAAACACCACTACTTCCAGGAGGCCTTCCCTGATGGCTCCTCCTCTGAGAACAGCCCTTGCTCAGGCTTCCCATGCCTGTGGAATGAGGCCCAAAGTCCAGTGGAGAATGAGCAGAGCTGTCTCATGGGCCCGCCCCACCTATGGCTGCTGGGCAGTTCATCACTGAACTCAAGGTAACCCCAATAGCTTCCTACCACAGATGATAAGCATGGGGTGCCCAGAATAATATAGAACCTGGACTCTGTCCAGACAGCGTTGGACCCCAGGAGTCTTAACTGGACCAGGGATTTGCATTGTCAAGCCTCTCCAAGGGATTCCAATGCACGTTAAATTTCAAGGCCCCCTGACAAACCAGGTGAGCAGCCAATGTCCACTAGAATGAAACAAATGTAACAGAATTAGGAAGCAGGTGTCCCTGAAATCCTAAAAGAAAGCCCTCTGATTGGGGCTGGCAGGCAGATTGTTCGTTCATTCACCATTTATTCTCTTTAAGTAAACTTTACACCCAAAGTGGGGCTCAAACTCACAGCCCCGAGACCGAGAGTTGCATGCTCTACAGACTAAGCCAGCCACTGATGAAGCACGCAGCAATCAGTAAAACAGACAACAGCCGACATCGACCACACTCATCACGTGCAAGGCTCAGCGCTCATATCCTCTGAGCAAATCTTCAAACAATCCTGCTGGGCAGGTGCCATCCTTCTCCCTGTTTCACAGATGAAGAAACTAAGGCTCAGAGAGGAGTGACCTGCCTGAGATCTCACAGCCAGTAAGTGAAAGAGCTGGGATTTGCAGCCAGGTTAACTGGCCCTAGAGTCCACACTCTAACCACCTCAGTGTGCACCAGCCCTGGGATATGGCCATGAACAAATGGCCCTGTCCCCAGTTTGTCTCTAGCAGGAAAGAGACACCAAACACACAAACAGCACATACTTTCAAATTATAGCACTTGTGAGATTGGAAAAGAAGTGATTCTTCCAGAAGACAATTGCTGGGGGGAGAGAGGGGAGGTGACCTACTGCAGATCTCCCTGAGGATGATCCCTTTGTCTCAGTTTTCTCATCTATATAATGGAGCAGTGGGGCCAGCTGATCCCTAAGAACTTTCCAGCTGCCACATCCCAGGAACCCAGCCTTCTTTTCCCTGCACCTTTGTTTCCTCTTCTGTACAGTGGACTAGAAGGAGAGCAGAGCAGAGCAAAGTCAGTGGACTGGAAGGACTGCACAGTCAGCAGTCCGGAGAGGAGCAGTGGACCCTTCAAACTCAGCCTCTGGGCTTCCCAAGACCAAGTGAGCCTGGTGTTCTTAGTGCTGGGCCTTTGGGAGTGTACCTGCCACCCATTGTCACAATGATGCCAGAACCTAGGATGGGGATGTATTGATGCTTGGGACCTGGAAGTGGTTCCTTGGCTCCTCTTCTTCCAGAAGGAACAGTCTCTACATCCAGCAGACTCACTGAGCCAGTGGAAGGGACAGACACTTGGCTTTGCTAATTTATCCAGAGCCCTGCTATCTCCACATGGTTAGGATGAAGTGGAGGGCCGAAACCCATGAAAAGGACCTGCGTGCCCCAGGATTTGGAGGCTGCCACCGAGTGTGCTGTCCATGGTGCTGAAAACGCCAGCAAGGCTCTTGAGACTGGATCCCCTCCCCCCAGGACAGCCAGCTCTGCAGGGGGCTGGGAATTCAAGAAGGAAAATGAGTACCTAGGGATAGGCAAAGGACTATGACCAGGGCTCCACATTTCCCAGCAGTGTGATTTCAGGGGAGCCCTTTGCCCTCTGTGCCTCCGTTCCCTTAATATAAAATGGGTCAGTAACCACACTGACCTCAGGAGTCTGAAGTGAAGAGTGAATTCAGAGGCAATACATTCCCATGGTGCGTGGAGGGGACCATGGGAATGCTGGCTATTACTGTTAGATTGTGTGCCTCTTATTCTGGGAGGCTAACTGTAATGGGTGCTGCTGTTGTGTGTGGTCTTCCAAGAATTTTACCTGCTTCTACTCACAGAAGTCCTATAAAGTAGTACTAAAATGGGGATAAGAATACAGAGCATTCTGAAGCACAGACAGGTGAAGTCAGTTGCCCAAAATCACAGAGCTAGTGAAGTGGGGAGCAGAGATTCAGACCAATAAACTTTCGAAACCACTGAATCTATTCCACTCCACTCGCACTGTCCAGATGGGGAAACTATGGACCAGTACCAGAGAGAGTCCGGACTTATAAGTCCCCAGAAAACCCAAGGTCCCACCTCTCAGTCAGATCTTTTCCTACTGCTCCAAGCCAGGCTCCCCTCAGCAAGGTGAACTAGACACCCCCATGCCCACAGCAGCTAGAACTGCAGGCAGGCAGTATCCTCCACGGTGATCCCTCTGCCCTGCTGGAGGGTCCCCTGTCAAAGGCAGAGACACGAAGTGGCCGGGGACAATGTGTGCCAGCTGTGGCTACGGGCTAGCAGCCATTCCATACCCGCCAGTGCCCTTGCCAGCAGGCATCCCAGTGCCGCGGAGAGGGCGGGGCCAGGGCAGCGCTGCTGGGGCCCCTCTAGCTCTGGCCTGGTTTCCCAGCAAAGAGAAGACCCAGACACGGACCCAAGCTGGTCCCGTCCCAAATTTCCTGCTGCATGGAGTGCATGCAGGCAAGCATGCACTCACAGATATAGTTCAAATACGCCCAATAGGGGGCTCCTGGCAGCCTCAAAACCCTCATTTTTTTCCCTTAAGAAGGTACAGCCTTTATCTCTGGTGGGGATAAGGGGAAAGTGAGGTATTAAGCCAGAAACCTGGCTTCCTACCCAAGCTCTGTTCCTTCTAAGCTTGGGTGACCTTGAGCAAGTTACAAAGTTGGTCCGATGTGGTATTGCCTCTATGAAAGGGGGTTTCTGGGCCCCAAGCAGATCATGGACTGGAATGGGTTTTGAGACATTAGAATTGGTCACTGCCCACAGGGGGTTGAGAAGCTTAAAGGAGAAATCCCAGGGGAAAATCCCAGCTCCAGGATTGGGTCTTCCTTAGTTACTTTTGCCCCAAAGTCTGCAGCAGCTGCCTTCCCAGGCTCCCCTTTTCCCACATGCCCACCCCAATTCTCTTTCACATCGAGGTGGGAGGTGTCTTTGGAAAATGTAAAACAGAGCTGCTAGAACCTTCCCAGCGCCCTTAGGTAAGGGCCACACTCCTGGCTGGGGCCCATAAAACCTCACGGGGTCTGATCAGCTCCTGTTCTCTCACCGGCATCACTTCCCCTTCCTCGCCCCCTCATTCAGCCCCAGCAGCCACCTGTCCTCCTTACTATTCCCTGAACAAACCAGCCTCTGTCCCACCTCCTAGCTCATGGCCCTGCTGGTCTCCCACCTGGCTCAGTCTCCCCCAGCACTCACACAAATGACTGGTTCCTCCCATCCCTCAGGGCTTAGAATAAATGTCACCTCCTCTGAGAGGCCCTCCCTGGCCACCCTGAAGTCTAAAGTACTTCCCAGCCCCATGCAATGGCTCTGGCTTTTGGTTTCTGCTGCTAACAGAGGAAGAAGCCTCTCGCCTGCAAATAACAGGAGAACAAAACATGTGTGCCAGGCAGCCTGGGGTATGTCTCTGTCTGGATACAAGAGGCAGAGTAACAGGTACTGACATTGAGGAAACCCTCAGCTGAGTGGCCTTGGGCATGTCCCCTGCCCTCCATGAACCTCAGTTTCCCCACCAGGACCATGGGGCAGAGAAGCCAATGTCTGAGCCCCTTCCAGTTGGCCATGGTGGCCTCCTTCCAGGCCCCGCCTTGCACTGACCCATTTTTCTGAGGCTTCTCCAAGCTCAGACAGTTGCTCTCCGAGGGCCCCAATCCCATAAATCACATTTGATTTCATAGAGCAGGGCAGCTGCTGGCGCCTAGGTATTTTATGGCCATTAATCAACATTGGCCATATCAAGGCAGATACAAGGCAGCTTTACAGGAGCTGGGCCTGGCCTTCAAGGCCGGCGAACATGCTAGGCTGAAGTGCCCAGCCCCTAACAGACTCTCCTGACCCTGACAGATCCCCACACACCTGTCTCCCCTGCCTTTCCCACTCCCCATTCGGTCAACAGGTACTCCCATTACTCCCTGAGGGGCCATGAGTTCAGCTTCTTAGGTCTTCACAGTGTGCAAACAGACAGGAATCATCCTGTACCCCACTTTATCACAGAGGAGTCTGAGAGGAGGAGTGACTTGCCCCAAGTCACACAGCAAGTGTGTGGATGCCCCTGGATCTGAAGCTTCTGATCTTTGCTCCTCCCCGTGTGGAGACCCCAGCCCAGGGAGAGGAAATGGGGCAGCACACTGAGCCACCCCCAGCTCCATCCAACCCCAGGAAGGTGCTGACATTGGCTGGTGCTGGCTGCTGTGCCTGTCTTCACAGCCTCCTCTCCTGACCTCAGAAGTCCGTCCCAGCTGCCAGGGGTTCCTGGGAAATTAAATCTCTCATCCCCGACATCCTGGGTCCAACAGGCTGCCTCTGTTCCCCTTCTTCAATCTGCTCAAAGAAATGAGGAAATCGAATGAGGTGTCCCTGGGGAGCTGAGCCCATACTGCCAGTTGGCAGGAAGGCAGGAAGCTGTCGTGGTGCCCACTGGGTGCGGAGGACAGTACCCCAGCAGCATCTGAAAGGCCCAGAGACGAAAGCTAGGAGGACAGGCCAGCTCTTCCCTCAATGTCTGAGTGACTATGGAAGAAGCCTGGCTTCCCATCTTCTCATCCAAACAATATTTACCAAGTGCCTACTGTGTGTGTCAGAGTACAGGGAGCCCAGTGGCCTATGCGTGCAGGCTCTGGGCAGAAGGCTCTGGGCAGGAGGCCCCATCAAATCCGCCTCCTCCCTGCAGGAGCCGCCGGTTTCATCTTCTCTAAAACAGGAATGAGGGAAACCACGCGGGTTACTGGGGGACCGCAGGCTTCCGAAGGTGGCTGCGTCGTGCCTGGCACCCACTAAGTGCTCAGTAAGTGCCAGGTGTTTCCCCTGTCACTGTGGGTCTGTGCCAGGCACCGGGTTAGAGCACTGAACAAGGCAGACGTGGACTCTGAGAGCTCACAGAGCTTACTTTCTAGCAAAGACGAGAGACAAAACTGCTAAAATATGAGTGGTAATCAATGTCCCAAGGGCCTGGGACCGAGAAAACTAGGCGGCTGAGACCGGGTCACGGAAGGTCCCCATCTGGAAAGGACAGCGTGCTGAGAGCCTTGACAGGTAAGAACTGAGGCAATGTGAGCAGAGGGGACAGTTGGGCAAGACCCCCGAGGGAAGGAGCAGCTTGGTATAGTGTCCAAGGACCTGAAAAAAGAGCTGTTGTAGGCAGGGAGGACCAAACAAGGGCGAGAGTGTTCTCTCTGTGGGCCTGGGTTTCGCTCTCTCTGCAAGAGGGCATGGAAGGGTTTCCAGGCTCCCCAGCTACCACCGGAACTAGAACCGGAACCCGGAGGAGCCTGGGGGAGCAGTGGGAGGTGCTCCAGGAGGCCTGGCCCAAATGGCTCCATGTGACCTTGGCCTTGTCCCCTTCCCTTTCAGCCCCTAGGGCTGACTCAAAGCTACCAGTGGTGCCTGACTCACCACTTCAGTGACAGCTAATTATGCCGCCCCCTCCGCCTGCTGAATCCCAGCACCTGCGTGAAGCATTTTGGCTCCTGTCCCCCCTCATGGTTCCAGCCTCCTGACAGCACCCTGAGGGGCCAGGCTTAGGTGGGAGACCACAGGGAAGCTGTTTCCACCCCCCACCCAACTTCGCACATGTCTCCGTCCTGCCTCCTGGGGACTCACAGACGGGGTGGGATGGGGGCACAAACCACACCTCTGATGCGCTGTGGCCACTTTATTAACCGCAGGGTCCTCAGTGCCCTGAGACCAGTGGAGACCCCGGACCTGAGCTGGAGACATATGTCCCAGGGCTCTGGGCATGGGGCTAGAGAACGTAGGGAGTCCCTGGTGGCTTCCTCCCTGAGCCTCCCCATCCCCATCGCGTGCCCCTGGAAGGGTGAGTCACAGAAGTCCTGCTCATGATGCCTCTGCTCCTGTGAAGCCAGCCACGTCCACGCCCAACCCTCCGTGTGTGTGTGGGGGGGTGGGGGTGTCGCAGGGACACCCCTCTTCTGTACCATCCCCACTTCTGGAAGAGCCAGAATTTGCTGAGGGAGGGAGGGAGTGCAGGGACTGGCGGGCAGCCAGGAGGAGGGAGGAACTGACACGGGGATGTGAGGGACCGCCCCACCCCACATCTACTTGGGGTCCCATTTCCAGAAGGAGAGAATGTTGGGAATCTAGGCCTCCCTCTACCGTGGGGGCGGGGGAGACACCACCCCTCGGAGGGCAGACTGGCATATTCATGAAGACTGTCCTGAGCATGAATATGCTAATCAGACACCACTGGCTACTACAGGTTCCTCTGCCTTCCCTGCTCTAGCCTCCAGCTCTGCTGCGGCCACGGACTGCGCCCCCTTCCATCTGGCTCATCCTGGGCCAGCCTCCCAGCCTTTTCCCAGGCCTTCCAACTAGCCCTGCTCCCTCCTACCTTTGCACCTCTGCTGTACCAGTCCCTACCACCACAAAGCCCTTCCCTCCTTCACCTGGGCAGCTGTCACTCATTCTTAAGCACTTAGCTCAGGTGAGGCTTCCCCGGGGATGACTTCCCAAACCCCCACGAGGTGGGGACCCTCTGCTTTATTGCATGGTTGCATTCATTTATTTTTGTGGTCATTTGATGACTGTCCCCCTCATGGGACTGTCTCCTGAAGGCAGAAGATGGTCTGGACAGGGCCTCACACCCAGGCAGTGCTTGATAAATATTTACTAAGTGAATGACTGGTGTTTTGGGCTGTTGTTCCAGCAGACTCCAGACAGGCCTCTTTGCCTCTCCCTTGCATTCATAGCTGATTCCCAACCAGCACCCAGATCTGAGCAGACAACTCTCCTCACTCGTGTCCACTACATCACACACAATTTAAGAAGCTTCCCCCTTGCTTCTCTGACCTGCTCCCCACCCCCAATTCCTGAACAGCCAAGGACGATGAGTTTCACAGCGTGCAGGCCACAGAACTAGGGCAGGAACTTGGGCCTGCCTGGCCCCTCCCTCTTGGGGCCTCAGCTTCCTTATCTTGGAATAGGCCAGTCCCCATTCCCTCATGGCCTAGTGATGAGGAGGTGGGGAGACTGAGCCAGGTCAGGGCCTCTGCCTGCCTGATAGGGTCACTGGCTCCCCCCATTCCTAGGACAGGCAGCAGGCAACAACCAGCCTAGGTCTTCTTCCACTGGGAGAGGCTGAAGGGGCACAGAGGGTAGACGAGTGGGTGCCACCTGTGGGCCCTCCAAGGGACACAGCAGGGAAGATAAGTCCGGGCTTCAAACTGCCTGGGTGTGGAAATTCCTTCTTTAGAGAGGAGGTGTAATCACCACAGCTCTGCCTACTGCTTAGGATCCCAGAGCCAGGAAGTGCCAGAGAAGCTGCTGTCCCCACATCCCTAGATCTAGGCCTGAGCCCCACCCTCTGGAAGGAACCTGTTGACCCACCTCCCCTAAGGGTGTCTGTTCAATGCTGAGTGGCTAAAGCTTCCCTATTACCCTGGCCTCCTCCCTTCCTTCCTCAACTTCTGGGGGATGCCTGCTCATTCTTTAAGCCCCAAATCTGGACTTCCTTCTCAGGGCCCGTCCCCAGCAGTCCCAGCCACCTCCCCCAACCCATGCAACTTCAGTTCCACACACAGCACGGCACCTGGACACAATCGTGTTGCTTGAATGGATTCTTGCACAAATGGGCAGTAACCCCTAAAACTTCGTGGGCTCTGGCTTTGCCCTCAGCTGGAACAAGGGTGGCCTCCCATGGGTATGTGAATAATGCCGGCGTTGAATCTGGGCTCTGTCCCTGGCAAGCAACTAAACCTTTCTGAGCCTCAGTTTCTAATTTGCAAAGTGGTTTAGCCATCCCTGTCTAGAAGGGGGGGGGCAGGGAATGCTATTGCTGCTTAAGCCTCATCCTCCTTCTCTCGATCACTTTCCCAGCTCCCAGCCCCGCCTCCCAAGTCCAAAAGCTTCTAATGGATGAGCTGTTGAGAGGAGACAGGAGTGTGGGCACAGCAGGGAGAGGGCAGAGACAGAGATGAGGTGCTGGTAGGGGGCCCATGCGGGAGGCCGCTTGCTTCTAGCAGCCCCAGGAAGAAGGGGGTGTTTCTGCATTGGGCAGGAGCAAAGACGGACTGATGCTCTGCTTGGACTCAAGGCCACAGTCAAGTGGGGGTACATCAAGGGAGCCAAAGAAACTAGAGGAACAGGAAAGGCTGATGGTGGATGGAGCCTCCTTCTGGGCAGAGGAGGGCCCTCTGGTTACCAAGTCCCTGGAATTGCTGGACCCCAATACCCCTCCCCCAACAGTCCCACCCAATGCCACATGTCAGGGAAGTCTGCAAACCAGGAGAGTCACTCAGCCACAACACCTGTGGGTCCTATATGCTAGCTACCATTCTAGGGACTGGAAATAAGAGGTGAGCGAGACAGTGGTTGCTGACCCTGAAGGCCTGTGGGAGAAATGGAAATTAAACAAATGTATACTATGTCAGGGTGGGACCACTGTCATGAGGCAGAACAAAACAGGATAAGAAGTGGAACAAGGGGCCTCTTTGATGAGGTGACGTTTGAACCCAGGCCTGAATGAAGTGAGGGAGAAAGTTCTGCAAGTATTTATAAGTTCCAGGCAGAAGGAACAGCAAATGCAAAGGCCCTGGGGAAGAAAAGTGATATTGCTGGAGCTGCCAACATTGGTCCAGAGATGAAGCACAGTAGGGGACATTAGCAATTGTCAACCAGGTGACCATGGGGGTGAGACACTTCAGCTAGGTAGCCTTTGTCTCCTTATCAGTCAGATGTGCACAGAAAGATGTCACTGGTGGTTATGAAGATGAAAATGGAGGCAGCCCCCTCTAGCTCAGGGTAACACACAACAGATGTTTCCTAAACATTGACTGGTTGAGCAAACCCTCTAAAGGAAACTGTGGGGGGCGAAGGGAACCTGGCCACAGGACGGGAGCAGCTGTTAGGAAAGGGGGTCTTACAAAAAGGGCTGCCTATAGGCCTTCCCTCACAGCATTCCTCTTGGACCTGATCTGCTGGGTCCTGCGGGGGCCTGAGTTTGCCAACCCAGGGAGTCAATCAGCAACTGGAGGCAAGAGACCAGGCCTCTAGCAGGGAAGGCTCAGACAGCTGAGAACCCAGGTCCCAGGGAGGAGGGGGAGAAGGCTTCCCAGAGGGGGCACAGGCACACCTGGATCTGGAAGGACATCAGGTGGGCAAGGATGGAGGGAGCCACCACAGACTGAGTCAGCACGTGCAAAGGTAAAGAGCAGGTCAAGTCTCCAGCATGTTCTGGGACAAGAGGAGGAATTGGGGAGAGAAGAGTGATAACAGTGGGTAAGGGCAGCTAATGTTTACAGAGCACCTGCTGTGTGAGACTCCCTGGACCAGCACAGACGACAACATCAGCTCCATTTACAGAGGGTTCAATGTGGGCCAGAGGCTTGGGTCTTCTCTTTATTCCCTTAACAACCCAATGAGGGAAAGACTCAGCATCCCCATTTCATAGATGAGCAAACTGAGACTGTGGGCCATTAAGCAACTTGCCCAAGGCCCTGATACCAGTAAACGGCAAAGACAAGACACAAACCCAGACATGTCTCATGAGCTCTCCACCACTGGGCCCACAGCCTCCTGCAGGAAAGGGCACTGGGAGCCATGGAAGGTTCTGAGCAGGAAACTAGTCATGTCATCTGTTCTGGAAATAGCCTGTGGTTGTATCACTGAAGGAGGGCTGGGGCCCGACACTAGACGCTGCCACCATCTTAGTGGCAGGGCCCCTCCCTGCCTTAGTCTCTGTGCAGAAGGGGCCACAGGCTCGAGAGCAGAAGCCCCTGGCTCTGTGAGGAATGGAGTAAGCCCTCAGCAAGGCTTCTTCCCTCCACCCCAGGGGCTCAGGTGCCAGCTCCAACCTGCAGCTTTAATTAAAAGGTCTTTTCAAACCATTAGCAGCAATAATAATAAAACCCCAAATAGGGACAATAAAACAGTACGACTGTCAGAGAATTAAAATGGGCACCTGGCGTTCTGCCACCCCCAGGGGGCAATTTGGGGCGCAGGCAGAAGGCATGATTTTCACCTCCAGTAGACACGTCCGTCCCAGACACTGGCTGCGAGGAATTGGCTTCAGAGAAAGGGACCACCCTGTGCCAGGGACCCAGTGGTCCCCGGGCCGCTTTGGTGACCCTCATGAGGGAGGGCAGCGTGGGTTCTGTGCCCCAGTCCCCACCCCACCTGAGGTCTCAGAGCCAGGGTCCCCCACATCCAGGGCTCAGCCAGACCTTCGTGCTTTCCTTCACTCAGCCTGGAACAAAAGCCACAAAAATCTAACTGGCCCCTCACCTGCACGACCCCAGCCCCCATACTGACGAGATCTATTTTCATCTCCACCAGCCTCCTACCCCAGGTCTCCAGCTTCAACTGGGCCCCTGCGCACAGCTCAGAAACTCAACCCTGCCCCTTCTGCCACCCCCCCAATCCTGTCAGAGGCTCCCCCTATGCTCTGGGGCACTCCCCTCCCCCTGGCCCTGGGGTGACACCCCCATCTCATTCTTGCCTTGAGTGAGCCCAGGCGTTCTCCACCTCAGGCCCCATGCAGAGACCCTGCAGGCCACAACCCCCGCCCCCACCATGGGGCAGAGCTCAGCCCCAACAGCACTTCCCAAAGCCTCTGACCCTCACCCACCCAGGCCCCTCCACGCTGTAGCAGTTTTATCACTTTCTCGTTTGGTCATCCTCGGCTCCTCTCATGAGAGCCCTGTGAAAGCACTAACTGGGTCTGGCCTTGCTCACAGCTGTGACCAAGTACCTAGACTGTGCCGGGCACACAGTAAGTGCTCAATCAATGCTTGCTGAACCGTCCAGCAAATGTAACCTCCCGATGGTCCATGGAGCCACTAATCCCCAAATATCTGGTCATCTCTGTGGGGGGTGGAGGGGGCAGTGGCTTTCCAGCCTCCCTGGGTTTCCTGCTCCCCAGGCCTCTGCAGGCAGCTTCTACGGAGACCAGTTTCTCTGACACTCCAAGCCTCTGTCTTCACTCAGTAATGGCAGGGGCTGGAAGGGGCGGGGGTGGGGGGCGGAAGATGGTCTCCAGAGATTTCAGATCTAGGTTTCTCCATTTGACAAACACTTGTCATCTGCTCCTTGGTGCCGTCCCTGAGCTGGGTACACAGACTCTAGAGCCTGCGACCCATCTTTGGGTGGGGAGGCCGCCAGGAGAGACCTTGTCAGAAAAACCTGTGTTACAAAGTGCTGTGTGAAGTGTGGAGCAGAGATGGGAGCACTTTGGAGGGCTGGGAAGACACAGCCCCATGCTCATTTGAATCCTCATCCCACTGTCCACCTCGGGCAGGTGACCTCAGCTCTCTGAGCCATGGGTTTCCTCATGAACATATGGGAGAAACCTGCCTTCTGTGGGGCCACGAGGAATCAAAGCCACACCATGGGTAAAGGACAGAGCACAGTGCCCAAAGCATTGTTTATGTACTGGTGGACAAGGTGCTCTGAGAGAGGCAGGTGTGACTACCTGAAGGAATCAGGGAAGGCTTCCAGGAGGAGGTGACTGGCCCTAAGTCCTGAGAAATGAGCAGGAATTCAGGAGGCCTGAGGGAAAAGCACAAGAAAAGGTGGAGCACGGAGCTGGGGGAACAGAGAGCAGACACTCCCTGTGGCCTCAGCACCAGAGAAGCCTGTGAAGGTTTGGGATGCCACGCCTGAAGGGGAGTAGTCCTTACCCCAAAGACACTAGCCCACGGAGTGGCTTTTTTTTTTTTTCCTTAAAAAACAAAACAAAACAAAAAAAAACCCTTTATTAACTCCCTATTATGAAAAATTTCACACACACCCAAATGCAAGGAGAGAAGAGCTGCATTTACAGGGAGCACTGGAAGCAGGGTGAGTAGGGAGCCGGATGCCCAGGCTCTCTCTGAACTCCACCCCCTGCTCTCTCTGGCTCCAAAGTGAGGCCAGATGGCCTCAGAGGGTGCCGCGAGGCCAGCAGCTCCGAAGTCCCCCACCTTCTCCACCAGACCAGGCAGAGTCTGAACCAGCCATGTCCCGTCGTCAGAGCTGGGGGAAGCAGCTTTCTTTTACTAACCAGTGAAAAAGAGAAAGAAATTAAGTCTTTTTCCAGCCAGACTACATTTCCTGCATCTGAGAGGGTGAGAATTTGCTCTTGGAAGGAAAGAAAGAGTCTCCTGTCTGGAGCTTCCTTTTTGAAGCGCCATGAATATACAAGGCTGGCAGAAAGGGCTCTTTGAGATGCTAACAAGCCGCTTTACCTTAGGAAATTGAGGTCATTGAGGGGGCTGTGACTGGTGGGGGGCAGGGGTGGAAGAGGACAACCCAGTGCTGAACGGAGGCAACTCCATTCTCCTCTGAGCCTTCATTTTCTCACCTGTGAAATGGGGACACAACCTCCCAGGGCTGCCAGAGGCAGAATATGATGCAAAGTGACACTCCCAACATGGTACCTGAGACTCAATCATCAACCCAACACCAACTGGTGCTTATTTCATGTTCTGGGGACCCCAGGGCTGGGAGGGACTGTTGGGGGCAGTTAGTGGTAGAGGAAAATGGGTTTCACAACCTATCTGACCCGGGTTCAAATCCTTGCTCTGTCTTCCACTAGCTCTGTGTCCTTGGGCAAAAAATATCACCTCCTTGTGCCTCAGTTTCCCTATCAGTAAAACAAAGAATTCTGTTTACCTATCATGGGTGTTATGCAGACGAAATGAGCTTAGATTAAAACTTTCATCACTATTAATACACAAAGCAAATTTTACTGCTGGAGTTTCATGATTATGTCAGCTTGGGCCCCTCCCTGTAGCTGAGGCCTGGCTGAGTGGAGTGGGGGTGGTGGGAAGAAGCATGGTCAAGACGGGAGAAAGCCTGCAGGCCATCAGGAGAAGGACCCTGGACATCAGCCCACTTCTTACGGAAGCAGATGAGGGAAGAAGGGTATGAACCCTTTGCCTTGTCCAACCCCTGATTCATGCCTCATCCCCAAGCCAACCACATTGCTCAATGCCTGCAACAATGACAGGCCCAGTCTCCTCATGGCGCCCCTTTCCATATGGAAAGACTCATGAAATGCAAATACGATCACATTCCCTCCTCCCTCCAAGTTCTCCAATGACTCTCCAAGGACAAGTCCTTCCTACAGCTGAATGCATGCCCCTGTTATGTTTATGACCTCATCTCCTGCTATCTGCCCCACCCCCCACTCTTCTAGCCACACCTAAATACACTGGGCAGTCTCCTTGGCACACAGTAGGTGCTCAGTAAACATCTGTTGAAAACTGTGAGTGAATAAGTGAACGGAAGCCGAGGAAGTCTGCTGCTAGGGAAACCCCCTTCCCTGGCCCCTCTCCCCAGGGACAGAGTGCCTGGCAGTGGTTGGGCAGGCAGGGGGCCAGCAGCCGGGAGGACCCCTGCCCAGCTCCTAATGCTGCCCAGACTGCAGGTCTAATTGCTACAACTCTGGAACAAAGCGAATTAATGAGGCAGATTAATGTTCTCCTGTCATTCCTGTTCCCTCCACAGCCAAGAGGGAGCTGGAGGAGGGCAGCTGGAGCTTCTTCGGGGGATGCTTTTGGGTGACTGAGGCACCTGACCCCAAACCAGCCTGGCCACACGGCCTCTCCCACTCTTTTTCTTGCTCCCTGATTCCACAAGCCATCCACAAAAAGAAGGGAACTAATATTAGGTGCCTTTGGTGTTGTGGGCACTGGACATGGGGACCCATTTATTCTTCATGAGGTAGAAATTACTGTCCTCACTGGTGAGACAAGGATGTCTGAAGCCCAGGAGGTGCAGCTGGGCTGAGATGTCTGTCTCATATCATGCTCCAACTTGTGAGGGAGATGGAACCCGCTTTGGACAGGCCTGCACCAAAGGCAATGATGGACAACTATAATAATACTAGTGACAATAATAACTGTGACAATAGACAACATTTACTGTCTGTGGGACATCATGCCAACAACCACGAAGTCACTAAAGCCTCAACAGCCCTATGAGGTAGAGCATACTACATGCCCGTTATACAGATGAGGAAACTGAGGCACAGAAAAGTGAAGGTGCTTGGCTGAGGTCACATGGTGAGTAGGCAGGTCTGGCCTTCCAATCTATATTCACCACTACCTCCCTCCAGGGCCTCCCTTTGGATACCAACTCAGGCTCTGGCCTTAGGGGTGTGGGGTTGGTCAGCAGGCCCTTCTCCTGACTGCTGCCCCCACCTCTGGCCTGGCCCATTGGGTTCCTCATTGCCTGCAAAGGTGGGTTTTGCAAGAATGACACACATTGTGTTTTAACTGTCCCCATTTTTTCCTTATTACAAAACAATATATACTCACAATAAGAAACTAGAAGAAAAAAGGCATTTGGAAAATAAAATTATTCCTCTCCAAGAGATGGCTACTTTTGATATTTTGGTGTATGTCCTCTAACCTTTATTTTTTATATATAATCACCATCAAGACAAGCCCCCAGCCCCGCCAGCAGCACAAGATTTGCTCTATGCTTGGCCCTGTGCTGAGCAACGTGTACAAATTATCTTGTGAAATTATAATTTATATATATATATTTCTTTTTATAGATAAGCTAACAGAGGTTCAGAGAGGTAAAGTCACTTGTCTGAGATCACAGAGCTGGTCACTAGTATAGCCAAGTTCAAACTCACATACGGCTCCAATGATCTGAACGGTTCTCTTATTGTAACTTCCTACAGCTGGAATTGCCCCATCAAGCATATGCAAAAGTCAAAGCTTTGGGATAATTCTACACAAACCTGCCCTAAAAAGGAGGGCAAGTGCCAACTTACACCCTTGCAAATAGAGTCTAAAAATCTATTTCCCCATACTCTTGTCCATGGTGAATTTTATTTGTTTTTTAATTTGCCGGTTTGATAGTTTTTTTTTTTAAGATTTTTATTTATTTACTTGTTAGAGAGAGAGTGCAAGCACAAGCAGGAAGAGTGGCAGACAGAAGGAGAAGCAGGCTCCCCTCTGAGCAGTGAGTCCAACGCAGAACTTGATCCCAGGACCCTGGGATCATGACCTGAGCTGAAGGCAGACACTTCACCCACTGAGCCACCCAGGCATCCCTAAATTTGCCAGTCTGATATACAAACAAGACATACCTTCACTGTTTTTCATTTCCTTAACTTTACTAATGTTTTTAGTCTCTCTGTATATCTGGGGCCCACTTGACCTGTGCCTGCTGCCCCATGTTGCAGCACAGAAGGTGCCTAGGAGAAGCTGAGCCATCAGGTTAAGCATCATACCCAGCCACCTGACATCTTGGCCACTCTGTCACTGAGTATTTTGACCTTAAAAGCGAGTCCTGCCTGGAAAACAGAATGTCCTGGGATGCAGGTATCCCTTAGCCTACTTGACATATAGGAAAATTGAGTCAGGAGTAGCCTCCACCAAGTTTTTGGCCCTGAGAGTTCCTCTGTCCCTGAGTCTCACTCTGTTGTTTAAAAATTTTAAATTATAAATCTTCAGATTCAAGAAATTCAATGACTCCAAGGACAAGAAATACAAAGAAAATTACACCAAGGTAAATCATAACCAAGTTGTTCAAACCAGGGATAAAAAGAAAATCTGAAAAGCAGTCAGTTAAAAAAAAAAAAAAAAGGTACTGAGGGGCAAAGATAAGAATGACAGCAGATTTCTTGTCAAAAATAACGCAAGCAGGAAGACAACATCCTTGAAGTAGTGGGGGGAAAAAAAACTGTCAACTTAGAATTCTACATCCAGCAAACATAACTTTCCAAAAATAAAGGTTAAAATAAAGACTTTTTCAAACATAGAAAAGTTGAAAGAACTCTTACCACCAGTAGACCCACACTACAAGAAATGTTAAAGTCCTTTAGGCTAAAGGAAAATGGTACCAGAGAGAAATACACATCTATAAATTGGAATGAAGACCACTGGAAATAGCAATTACATGGGTAAAAATATAGGATTATTTTTCTTATCATTTAAATCTCTTAAAAAATAACTGTTTAGGCAAAAATATTAACAATCTAATGTCAAGTTTATAATATATATAAAAATAAAATACATAATATTAATAGCACAAAATGTAACATTCTTATGCTATACATGAAATGATGTAATATCATTTAAAAATAGACCATTATGAGTTAAAGATGCATACTATAAACTGTACATTGTTAAAAAAATTATAGCTAATAATCAACAAGGGAGAAAATCATAAAAACATTTAATTAATCCTAAAGAAGGCAGAAAAAGAGGCAAAGGATGGACAGAACAGAGAGAAAACAAATAACAAGGTAAAAGATTTAAACCTAATCATATTAACAATCACATTAAATATAAATGGTCTAAATATCTCAACTAAAAGACAGAGATTTTCAGACTGGTTTTAAAAAACAGATCCAATTACATGTTGCCTATAAGAAATGCACTTCAAACAAAAATACAAATGAGTTAAAAGAGCAGAATTTTATACACCATTTTGATAGTAATCAAAAGAAAACTGGAGGGCTATCATAACATTAGAAAAAGTAGATTTGGGGCAGTAAAGAACGTCATTTCATGATTATAAAGAGGTCAATCCATCATGAGGGATAAGAATCCCAAATACTTATGCATTTACTATTAAAGCCTCAAAATATGTGAAACAAAAAGTGGTAAAAATGCAAGGAGAAATAGACAAATCCCTAATTATAATCAGAGATTTATATTCCCCTCCCTTAATAATTGATAGAACAAGTAAACAGAAAATAGATATGGAAGATTTGAACGACACTATCAATCAGCTTGACTTAACTGACATCTAAAGAGCACTCTACACAATAATAGCACAATACATACTCTTTTATGGAGTATTCACCAAAATGGACCATATTCTGGGGCCATTAAATAAGTTTCCACATATTACAAAATTCAACTCATAAAAAATATGTTCTATGATCACAATGAAATTAAAATAAAAATCAATAACAGAGAAACCCAAGGAAAATCCCCAAATAGTTGGAAATGAAATAACATACTTCTAAATAATTCATGGGTCAAAAGAGAACCAAAAGGGAAATCAGAAAATATTTTCAACCAAATAAAAATGAAAACAAGGCAACAAAAAATTTGCTGCTAAAGGGCAATATTTAGAGGAATCTTTATAGCACCAAATGCCTATATTAGAGAAGACAGGTATCAAATCAATGACCTCACTTTCACCTTTAAAAAACTGAAGAACAAATTAAACAAAACTAAGTAGGGGAAAAGACAATAAAGATCACAATAGAAATCAGTAAAAGAGAAAATGAAAAAGCAGTAGAGAAAAATCAATGACACCAAAAGCTGATTCTTTGAAAAGATCAATATAATCGATAAATCTCTAACCATACTGAAAAAAATAAAATATAAAAGACATTTTATAAGAGATCTTACAGATAAAATATAAAGAGGGAGAAGATACAAATTACCAATATCAGGAATGAAAGAGGTGACATCAGTTATACAGATAACAGAAGGATAATAAAGTTCACTGCAAAACTACAGTAATCAAGTCAGTGTGGTATTATCATAAGGACAGATCAATAGAACAGAATTGGGAGTCCAGAAAAAATAATGCTTACATTTATAGTCAGTTGATTTTCAACGAGGATGTCCAGACCATTCAATGAGGAAAGAACTGCCTTTTCAGCAAATAGAGATAGCGCGACTGATATCCACATGCAAGAGAGTAAAGATGGGCCACTATTTTACACCATGTGCAAAAAATGAACTCAAAATGGGTCAGTGACCTAAATGTAAGAGCTAAAACTATAAATGTTTAGATTAAAAAGTATAAATCTTAATGACTTGAATTAGGCAATGGCTTTTTAGATATAATGCAAAAAGTATATGCATCAAAAGAAAAAAAAGAGAAGCTGAGCTTCATCAAAATTAAAAGACAATAAAAAGCCACTATTTTTGTGCTATAAAGGACAATATCAAGAATGTGAAGAGACAACTCACAGAATGGGGATATTTGCCATCATATATCTGATAACAGACTTTTATCCAAAATATATAAAGAACTCTTACAACTCAATAAAAAAAAAAAAAACACAGCCCAATTTAAAAACTGGCAAAGGATTTGAATAAATTTGAATGATGTCTCAAAAGAAGATATACAAATGTCAATAAACACCTGAAAAGATGCCCAACATCATCAGCCATCAGGGTAATGCAAATCTAAGCCATAATGAGATGTTATTTCACATCCACTAGGATGACTACAATTAAGAAGGCAGACAGTAACACTCCTGAGGCAAGAAAAATAAAAGAAATATAAACTGTTGGGACTGCATTAAAATAAAATCTTCCGCACAGTGAAGGAAACAATCAACAAAGCTGAAGGCCACCTACAGAATGGGAGAAGATATTTGTAAATGATATATCCAATAAAGGATTAGTATACAAAATATATAAAGAACTTATAAAACTCAACACCACCCCCCAAAATAGTCCAATTAAAAAATAAACAGAAGACATGAACAAACATTTCTCTAAAGATGACATACAGATGGCAAACAGACAATGAAAAGATACTCAATATCACTGATCATTAGGGTAACACAAATTAAAACTACAATGAGATATCACCTCACAACTGTTAGAATGACTAAAACCAACAATACAAGAAACACTAGGTGCTGGCAAGGATGTGGAGAAAGGGGAACCCTCTTGCACTTGGTGGGAATGCAAACTGGTGCAGCCACTGTGGAAAACAATGTGGAGATTCCTCAAAAAGTTAAAAATGAAACTACTCTATAATCTAGTAATCACACTACTGGATATTTACCTCCCAAATACAAAAACACTAGTTCAGAGGATAAATTCACCCCTGGTTTATTGCAGCATTATTTACAATAGTCAAATTATGGAAGCAGCCCAAGTGTCCAATGATAGATGAATTAGAGTAAAGAAGATGTAATGTACACACACACACACACACACACACACACACACACAGAGGAACATTATTCAGCCATAAAAAAAGAATGAAATCTTGCACTTGCAACAATATGGATGAAGCTAGAGAGTATAATGTTAAGTAAAATAAGTCAGTCACAGAAATACCATACAATTTCACATAGGTGGAATTTAAGAAACAAAACAAGCAAAGGGGAAAAAAGAGACATAAACCAAAAAACAGACCCTTAACTATAGAGAACAAACTGATGGTCACCAGAGGGGAGGTGGTTGGGGGAACAGGTGAAATAGGTGACAGGAATTAGAGAGTACGCTTATCATAACACTATGTTCATTCTACTGGAATTAAAATTTAAAACTTAAAGTAAAAAATGATAATAAATGTTGGTGAGTATCTGAAAAACTGGAACACTCCTACACTGTTGTGGAAATGAAGAATGGTGCTGCCAATTTGGAAAACAGCCAGGTAGTTCTTTAGAGGGTTAAACCTAGGCTACATGAACCAGTGATTCCACTTATAGATAGATAGATACCCAAGAAAAATGAAAACATACCCATTCAAAAACTCATACACAAATTTCATAGCAGCTTTATTTGTAAGCCCAAAAGACAATACAACCCAAATGTCCACAAATTGATTAGTGGATAGATAAAGCGTGGACATTTACAATGGAATACCATTCGGCAATAAAAAGGAAGGAAGATGAAGTACTGACACATACTACAGCTTCTCTGAACCTTGGAAACATGATGTTAAGGGAAAAAAGCTGGTCACAAAAGACCACATATTGTGTGACTCCAATTATATGACATGTCCAGAACAAACAAATCTATATGGATAGAAAGTAGATTAATGGTTGCCTAGGGCTGAGAGTAGGGAAGTTGGTAAGAGGGAAAAAGGGAATGGCTGTTAACAAGCATGGAGGTTTGGGGGGGTGATGAATATATACTAAAATTTATGTGCTGTTGATTGTTAAAACTCCATGTACAATGGTATTAGAAGTCATCAATTTGCATATTTTAAATAGTTGAACTGTACAATATGCAAATCATATCTCAATAAAGCCATCATTTTTTAAAAAAAGGATAACAAAGAAATATTACGAACAGCTTTACATCAATACATCTGACAACTGAGATAAAATGGACAAATTCCTTGAAGTTACAAATTGTCAAAGCTCATGCAAGAAAAGAGAGATGACCTGAATAGTCCTATATTTATTACAGAAATTGGATTGGCAGGTGTGAATGTTCCCACAAAGAACACCCACAGTTCAGATGGCTTCACAGGTGATTCTACTAAATATTTAGAAGAAACGGTACTAATCCTATAAAAACTCTTGTAAAAGATTGAAGAGAAGGGGGGCGCCTGGGTGGCTCAGTGGGTTAAGGCTCTGCCTTCAGCTCAGGTCATGATCTCGTGGTCCTGGGATTGAGCCCTGCATTGAGCTCTCTGCTCAACGGGGAGCCTGCTTCCCCCACCCCCACCCCTCTGCTTGCCTCTCTGCCTACTCGTGATCTCTCTCTCTCTGTGTCAAATAAATAAAATCTTTTAAAAAAGGAAAAGATTGAAGAGAAGGAAATACTGCCCACCTCACTTTATTGGGCCCTGATGCCAAAACCAGATTAAGTTCAATACAATAACTGAAAACTATAGACCAGTATCCCTCCTGAATAGAGATGTCAAAATCCTAAACAAAATTTTAGCAGATCTAATTTGACAATATATTAAAAGGCCAATGGGGCTCATCCTAGGAGTGCAGAATTAGTAGACATTTGAAAATCAAAATCAATGTAATTAACTACTTTAATACACTAACAGAGCAAAACCATGTGGTTCTCTCAAAAGACATGGCAAAAGCTTTTGGCAAAATCCCATTCCCAATTTTAAAACTTCTCAACAAACTCAGAATAGAAGGGAATTTCATCAACTTGAGAAAGGCATCTACAAAATTCTCAAGCTAGGATCACATTCAATGGTGAAGGATGGAAAGCTTCTCCTCTAAGATCAGGAACAAGACAAGGATGTCCACTTGAACCACTTGAACCACTTCTACTCAATATTCCATTGGAAGGGCATTAGGTAAAGCATTAGGGCATGAGGCAAGAAAATGAAACAAAAGGCATCCAGATAGAAAAAAATAAAACTATATATGCAGATGACATGCTCACCTATATAGAAAGTGCAATAGAATACACACACACACACACACAAATCTGTTATAACTGATAAGTAGGCTTACCAAGGTGCAGGATACAAGATTGATATACAAAAATCAAACTGTATTTCTCTATACTAGCTATAAACAGAAACTGAAATTTAAAAATACTTTTTATAATAGCATCAAAAACACAAAATTCTTAGTAATAAACAGAACAAAAGATGTGAAAGACCTTGATATGGAAAACCATTGCTGAGATAATAAGTTAAAAAAAAAACAAAACTTACCTAAATAAAGATAATTTATTCATGGGCTAGAAGACTCAATATTAATATGTTTATTCTCTCCAAATTGACCTATATATTCAAATCAATCTCAATCAAAACCTCAGTGGGCATTTTTATAAAAACTGATAAGCTAATTCTCAAATTCATGTGGAAATACAAAGGACCTACAATAACCACAACAACTTTGAAAAAGAAGAGGAAAGTTGGAAGGCTGATTTCAAAACAGTGTGATGCTCGTATAAATATAGATAACTTGATGCAACAGAAGAGAGAGTCTAGAAATAGACTCCTACACATACATGGACAATTGATTTTTATTTTTTTATTTTTTTAGTAATCTCTACACCCAACATGGGGCTTAAACTCATGATCTTGCAGTCACAATCCCGAGATCAAGAGTTGCATGCTCCACCAACTGAGCCAGCTGGGCAGCCCTGGACAACTGATTTTTGATGCAGGAGCACAGACAATGCAGTAGAGCCAGGAGCTTTTTTTTCAGCAAATGGTGTTGGAATGAATGGAAATTTATAAGCAAAAAGTGAAATTTAATTCATACCTCGCACTATATAAAAACTAACTCAAAATGGATCACAGTTCAAAATACAAAACCTAAAATTTTCTTTCAGGAAGAAAACATAGAATCAACCTTTATGATATTGGGTTAGGTAAAGATTTCTTAGCGATGACCACACCAAGCACAATCCATAAAGACTTATACTTCATCAAAAATGCCTGTGCTTTGAAAGACACTCTTAAGGAAATGCAAAGACAAGCCACGGACTGGGAGAAAATGTTTGCAAAAACATGTATCCTTTATAGGACTTGTATCCAGAATACACAGAGAGCCCTCAAAACTCAATAATAAGAAAACAAACAATCCAATTTAAAAGTGGGCAAAAGATTTGAAGAAACACTTCGGGAAAGAAGATATACGGATGGCAAATAAGCACATGAAAAGCTGCTCAACACCACCGGTCATTAAGGAATAGCAAATTATCACCAGAAGGAAATATCACAGTTATTAGCATGCTTGAAATTAGTAAGATTGACTATGCCAAGTGTTGGTGAAGGTGTAGGGGAACTGAAACTTTCATACATTGCTAGTAGGAATTTAAAATGGAACACCCACTTTGGAAAACATGAGCAGATTCTTAAAAAGTTAAGCATACACCTACCATACTCTCCAATCATAACTCTCCTAGGTATTTACCCAAGAGAAATGAAAGCTTATGTTCATATAAAGACTTATAAACACATATTCATAGAAACTTTATCTGTAATAGTCCCAAACTGGAAACAAAACCAATGTCTAACAAGAAATAAATGAATAAACTATGGCATATCCACCCAATGGAATACTATTCAGGAAAAAAAAAAAATGAAGTACTAGTACATATACAAATACACGTTACAACAATCTCCAAATCAGTACGTTGAGTGAAAGAAGCCAAATAAAAAGAGTATATATGATTCCATTTATATAGAATTTTAGGAAACAGACAAGAATGCTTGCCTGGGGATGGGGAGGGGTAAGAGTAGAGAGTAGGAGAGGCAGACTGGGAAGGGTTAGAAGAAGACCAAGAGGGAGGATTACCAAGGGCCATGAGGAAACTTTTGGGAGTGATGGATATGATATGTTCATTATCTTGATTGTGGTGGTGGTTCCACAAGTGTATACATTTGTCAAAACCTACCAATTTGAACACTTTAGATATGTATGATTTATTGTATGCCAATTATACTTCAATGAAAGTTGTTTTTAAAAAAGGAAAATAAATCAAAGTTACACTGGGGGAAAAAAAGGTTAAACTAGAATACCTTGACTGGCTTTTTTTCAACTTAGAGTTTCTAAAATTCTTTGAGTTTTGAAATGTTAAGTTTGATCTGTTCAAAGATCCATAATCATTCATTTCCAGAATGTAAACACATCTCATTCTGTCACTTAGAGATAACTGTACTGAGACTGTGAGATGCACTGGTACCAAGTTAGATGCTATAATTCTAAATCATTTCTCCTAAATGTAACACCCATAATTCCATCACTTCATCAATCTCCTTTTTTTTCTCCTCCAAACAATGGCTTCAATTCCATCTTCAGAATATAAATCTCCTCCTGCTTTAGGGAGCCACTAAACATGATATTCAGGGGAAGTTTTAAGTAATATGGGGATGTGCTTCCGCCATGAGAATGAGCAGGGAGGAATGGAACATGAGTGAAACACGAAAGGATGCTGGAGTATCATCCCCGCCGAGATAAAGAAAAACATCCCCAGAGAGAACCACCAAGAGGACGTATTTCTAACACTACAGTGGACACCGCTAGTGAATTTTGGTTTTGTCTTTTTCCTTTTTAATATTTTTACATTTACATTTTAATTTTTTTAAATTAATGGGCTTTATTTTTCAGAGTAATTTTTGGTTTACAGAAAATTGAGCAGAAAGTACAGAGTTCCCATATATACCCCTGCTCCCCTGCAACGGACGTGTCACAAATGTACATTTGCTACAACTGATGAACCAATATTGATACATTATTATGAACTGAAGTCCATAATTATCACTCTGTACTGTAAAGATCTATGGGTTTAGACAAATGTATAATTTAATGCAGCCACCATTTCAGTAGAATACAGAAGAGTTTCTCTGTCCTAAAATCCTCTATGCTCCACCTACTCATTCCTCCCTCCCTTCCCCCAAATCCGTGGCAACCACTCTTCTTTTTACTGTCTCTACAGTTTTACCTTTTCCAGAATGTCCTATAGTCAGAATCAGACACTATGTAATCTTCTCAGACTGGCTTCTTTGGCTTAGTAATTGCATTTAAAGCTCCTCCATGTCTTTTTTTGTGGCTTGATAGCTCGTTTCTTTTGATCACTGAATAATATTCCATTAAATGGATGTACCACGATTTATTTATGCATTCATTTATTGAAGAACATCTTGGTTGCTTCCATTACTTTATTTTTAAATATTTATTTTATTGATTTAGCTTTGTGTTTTTTTTAAGACTTTATTTTATTTATTTGAGAGAGACAGAGAGAGCGTGCGCACAAGCAGGGAGAGAGGAAGAGGGAGAGGGAGAAGCAGGCTCTCTCCTGAGCAGGGAGCCCAATGGGGGCTCGATCCCAGGACTCTGGGATCATGACCTGAGCCGAAGGCAGATGCCCAACGAACTGAGCCACCAGTATCTTTTCTTTTAATTAAAAAAAAAAAAAAATCACATAAATGTTGGCAACAACCTAAATGTCCATCATTGGGGAGCTGGTTCAAGGTGGTCCAACTTTGTAGCAGAATTCCCTGCAGCTACTGGAAGTTATCTAATTATCTTTAGTGTGAGCATGTTGGTGAGGATGTGGAGCAACTGGAACTCTCACTCTCTGTAGGGGAGAATGCAGACTGGTTCGGCCACTTTGGAAGACTGGCAGAGTATATACCAAAGCTGAACATTTTCACCTTCTATGAACCAGAAACCGCTCCCGGCTATGTACCCAACAGAAATAACTTCATAATTTCCCCCGAAAACTATGTATAAAAAAGTCCAGAATAGCACATTCCATATAGTCAAAAAAAAAAAAAACTTGGAAATAATCTAAATGTCTATCAATAATAGGATGGATAAAGTATGAAATATTCACTCAGTAAAATACGAGGTGGTGATATAAAAGAATGAACTACCAATACACGTGACATGAATGAATGAATCTCCTATACAAAAGGATAAGCAAAAGAAGCCAGATACAAAAGGGACATCCTGCACAATCAACATTTATATGAAGGTCTAGAACTGTCCAAACTAAGCTATGGTTCCGGCAGTCAGAATAATGATAACCACTAGGGGCGATGCGTGGGGATTAACAGGGAAAAAGCACGACAGCCTTTTGAGTGAGCTGGAAACATCCTATATTTTGATCTGAGTGGTGGTTACCAGGTGGTTATACACATATATCATATATATGATATACACACCATATGATATGTGACATATGACATATATGCATATATGTATATGGGTCAAGGTATACTATACACATAAGATTAGTGCATTCTACAACACATTACACCTCAATACAGGTATTTTAAATATAATAATACTCTGTAGCCACTGACTCGGAAAGATGGCTAGCATCAAGGGGAAATGTAGCTACAAACAGGACTAACATGACCCTATTAACGCAAAATCACCTACAAACACATACTTCATCTACAGATGACTTTAACATCATATGGCTACCAATATGAGCAATTTTTGTAGGCCAAATCCTGTCCTGAGAATCTCATTACATCATTTCATCCTTACAACAGTCTTTGAGGTAGGGACTATTGCTGGCTCACTGCTGGCTCCCCTCTACAGTCAAGAAGAATGAGCCACAGGGGCTAGGTAATTTGCTTGAAGTCAACCAGCTAAGCAGTAGAGTTGGGTCTGAAGGTGAGTGTCACGCTTGCTTCGGAAGCACATACACTAAAATTGAATATGAGTCCCCCACACTCCCACACCCCATGCTCTTATGGAAATTCCCAAGCCCTGCCCACAGCCCACGAGACCCCACATGGTCTGGTCCCCCCCCACCCCCTCGTGCTTCACCGTGTCCTCTCTCGCCCCAGCACTCAGCCTCTCCATCTTCCTTTTCTCTTCACTGAGAACACCCCTCCCCTCCCACCATAGGGTCTGCACATCTGCCATTCTCTCTGGCAGGAATGATTTCCCTCCGTATCTCTTTGCTGGGGGGACTTCTCCTCACCTCTTAGGCCTCAGCCCAAGTGTCACCTCCTCCAGGAAGCCCTCCCCAAAACCCAGCCTGGGCTCAGACCTCATAGTTCCAATGCCCCTTCTCTGTGGACCTCATCCCCATTTCACTTGTGTTTTTTAGTTCCCTAAGACTCTGTCTTGCCCCCTCTGCTCGCCACAGGGCCTGGCGAGGAGTGAGCACTTAACGAATATTTGATGAATGAATGAATGAATCCATCTGCCAGGGAAGATCAACTTGGAGAGCTATCTAGAAGGCTGATACCAAAATGTTAATGATGGGCACCACAGGGAGGTGGATTCCAGGGAATTTTAGACTCATTTTTGTACTTTGGGATTTATCTGGCTGGACAGTGAGTGTTCTAGTGGGTAGGTATCAGCTTCCAGCCCCTAGGCATTTCCCTTGTCTAGGACACCCCTGCTGCCACCCTACACGCATTCTCCCAGCTCTGCCTGCAGCCCCAAGTGGGCGGTGTATTAATAAATGGAGGGAGAAGGTCACCCAGCTTGCAAGCACTGAGCTGTCCTTGACTCGGGTGCAGATGAAATGCGCCGAGAACGGGGGGAGCTGTTTTACCAAGTGCTGAGCACGTGTGAGCTATTTCTGATTCCCACCCAGCTGGGCACAGCACATCTGGTGTGCGAGCCAGAGCCAGCCTGGTGGCAGCGGGGGGAGCCAATGACCAGCCGCCTTGCCATGCTCACACCAGACCTGCCACTGGCCTGCTGACAGTGGTCCCCCAGCTTTCAGGTGCTTGGGGCAGGAGGAAGGGGGCAAGACCCTCAGACTGGCAGTTGAGGCTCAGCAAGACCGAGCTCCTCCCTGCCTTCCTGCTCTCCACTCTCCCCAGTGCAGCCAGGTTCTCACTCCTCTCCTGGCCTTTGCATGTGCTGTTCCCTCTGCCAGGAACATCTGCCCTGTCTCCAGTTGTTGGCTCACTCCCTCTGAACCTAGAGGTCTCCCCTGGGACCACCGGTCCTGTAGGGGACCCTCCCGGATCACCACGGCAGTCCTAGTGTCCCTTGTCCTAGGGCTTCCTGCTATGGCAACAAGTATCTTGATGTTGCCTTACTGGCCTGTGATTGGCCTCCCAGACTGGAATGTGGCCACTGTGAGGGCCTTATTAGTCACCTCCAAATCCCCGGGTTCCAGCAAGGGCCTGGCCTGCAGCAGACACAAAATACACGTTACCAGACTGACTATACAAGGCAGAAGGCACTCTGCTTGCTGAGAGGGACCAGGAAGACAGAGAGGCTCAGAAAGTAGGGGGCAGAGGAGCAAATGACTGAGTTTGGCTGGGCCTTGGAGGCCAAGGGTCAGAGAGATGTGGCTCAAAGGGACAGGAAGGTGGAGAGAAAGACTCATCCACAGTCCACAGGGAAGAGTTCTGCTCTGACCACCCTGGCCCCAGAGCTCCAAGCAGCCCAGATGCCAGGTACCAGGCTGCTCACGGCCTCTGCTTCCCCCAGCCTGGACAGACACAGTGGATATGGAATCCGCACAGAATGGAACATTTTGTCTAAATATATCTCCGCCCCAGTGAAGGACACGCAGGGAGGGAGTGGGGGGCACGGTGGGCTTGCAGCGCTGAGAGGATCTTTACAGGAGCACTTGTCCTCAGGCCCACAGCCACTAGCCCCGGTAGAGTCCACTCTGGGCCCCAGGGTAAGGGGTGGGCCTGGGTGGGCCTCTCCAAGCAGGAATTCCCATTGGCTGACTTCCGACCTAAAAGCTGCTGCTTTATATATGGGCCAAGCACAAATCAGGACAGCAGAGGAAGGAGGGGACACAGAGGCAGGGGCCTGGGGGAGGTGACACAGAGGTGGGGAATGGGGGAGGAGGACACAGAAGTGAGCCTGGGGGAGAGGAATCCAGAGGTGGACCTGGGGTAGAGAACAAAGAAGTGAGCCTGGGGTAGGGAGACCCAGAGGTGGGTCTGGGAGAGAAGCCTTGGACCCTGGCAGCCCAGGCTCTCCCCACCACCTTGCTGCAAGAAAGGCACAGAGAGGGAGGCAACTCAACAGGGTCACATGGGGGTCTGAGGGCAGTGGGGGGCGGGGGGAGGACCCAAGGGTCCTGGCTCCAAGGCAGCCTGAGAGTTGCTGCAATGCGTCCTGAGGTTCTCCCAAGGACCCTTCAGGGTGAGATAGTGGAATAAGGCACAAGATTCCAAGTCCAGGCCTCTGGTTCAGTCCCGTCTCTACCAGTGAGGCCATCAGGCAAGTCATCTCTGGGCCTCAGCTTCGCCCTCTCTCTGTGTGCTGGTCTCACCGGGAGGCCCAGGCTGACCTGTGAGTTGACCTGGACTGGAGTGTGGGGAGGAAAGGCCAGAGGACATGGTGTGGCCAGGGGAGGTCATAAGAGAGCCCCACAATACCAGTGGCTTTTTCTTGAGCACCTACTATGTGCTGGGCCCTGTCCTCAGGACTTTAACACACAGACCTCACTTCACTCTGACACCAAGCCTCCAGACGGGCTGTGACACCATTATCCCATGGGGAACAGATGGGGAAACTGAGACTCCAAGAGATTTCTGTGACTTACTGAAGGTCACCTAGCTGGTGAGCTGAGCCAGGACTGCTCAGAGTCACTTCCTCCTGTGGGTGGACAGGTCTGCTGGCGGCCACTCCAGCCAGGGCGGTCGGACTGTGGCTCTGAAAAGCCTTCCCAGAGTCCTCAGGGCTGAGGCAGTTGTCACCTTTTCACTCAATTTTGTTCTTTCAATTAAAAAAAAAAAAAACAAAAAAAAAACAGGAGGGGAAAAACAACAACAACAGAAAGCCCCGCTCTTTAAAACAGGTGGACATAAATACTTGCTGCTATTAACACCTCACTTTTAAATGGTCACTAAGGCCCTCCCAGAGTCTCCCTCCCCAACCCACTCATGCTCACCCTGGCCAGGATGACATAGTGATTAAGAGCATAGGCCATGAGGCTAGCCAGTCTGGGTTCAAATCCCAGTTCTTCCAGCTGCCTGCTGGACCGAGTGTCATTCTCCTGCGCAGTGACTTATTTCCCACGTGTAGGGGACAGCGATTCCTCCCACCCAGAGTGCCTGGGGGTATTAGAGAGAGAAATAACGCAAGGTCTGGCCCAGGTCTTACTGGAGACAGCATCAACCCTGGCTAACATACGGGTAATGAGTCTACACCAGATCCTCTCTGAGCGGCTCCTGCGTGTGTGTACGTGCGGAAAAGAGAGCTAATAAATGTTTACAATTGTCTGAAGTCACTAACTTTTGGGGTGATGTGTTACGTAGCGACAGGTTAAGTAATGCAGATGGCGGACGCTGTGATGGGGAGGAAGAAAGGTGGGAGCAGCGGGAAGCTGCTTCTAGCAGTGGGGTTTCCCCAGCTCCCATGCTGGGCATGCAGGGGCTCCCCTCTAGTGGCCCCCCGACCCCCGTCTGTCCAGAGACCTCTCCCTCCCAACCTCAGCCTTCCCAGGGAGGCTGCTCCTCACCCAGATGTGAGCCTGGGCTGGGGAGACCCAGCAGCAGGTCTGGGAGAACAGATCTGAGACAGCTCGGCTAACGGGTGGCGCCTACTATGTGCCGCCACAGAGCGGAGGCTTCCGCATCCGTTTTCACTCAGTTCTCACAAGAGCCTCTGCGGCAGAATATTGTCCCCATTGCCTGGAATAATGTTGGGCATGTGGTAGATCCTTATAACAGTTAATGCGGACTAGACTGCGTTGAGAACAGACCCCCAAATTTCAGGGGCTTAAAGAACAAGAAATCTATTGCTTTCAAACAGTCGGGCTTCTCCTGACTCTCTTTTGGCAAAAAAACAGCGCTGGTGGGTCCATAAGCTAAAATGAGGCAACCAACTAGCCAATTTCCTGCTCGCCCAGCCCAAGGCAGCCCCATATCACTCCATATGGGCTCACGCGGCCATTGCTCCTACTCCCAGTCCCCGAGGAGAGGAGCGGAGGGGTCCCAGTGGGACATGTGGGCTGAGCTCCTATCTGAGGCACCTGCCACATGACCCGGCCCCTGCAGGGGCTGTACTCTGGCCATGGGGCACAACAGTGTTCAGCTGACACTCACGAGCTGTGCACCCACTGTGTGCCAGGCCCCAGGCTAGGCACTGCAGAGAGGTGCGGGGTGCCAAGGGGCACCAGCCTGGCCCCTGTCTGGAGGCGTAGGGGAGGCAGACACATAAGTGGACTTCACAGCACACAGGCCTCTGGAGTCCGGGCAGGAGTGACTTGTGTGGATGAGAGAGAAAAGTCTCCTGGAAGGGCAAGGCCTGAGCTGAGTGCTCGGTAACCAACAGGAGTTACTGAGCAAGGACTTTGGGGAAGGGTATTCTGGGCAGAAGGAACAGGGAATGGGAAGGCTGGGGGCCAGAGGACACTGTGTGTTCTGTGACTCCCAACTCATTCAGCTGAGCTGTAAGTGAGAGCACACCGGGGGCTGGAGAGGGCTGGAGGAGGGCATGGAGGCAGGTGACAGGGGCACTGACTGCTCAGGACTCACGATGAGATGTAAGGGGGTGGATGTGGTTTCTCCATCAATCATTTGGCCTGCGTATAGACCGTATATGGGCAGGAGACCTGGGAGGGGGCTGGGACAGTCATCTTGGCCGGAGGCGGGAAGGCTAGAGCCAAAAGATGCCTGAGAAGGAGACAAGAGGTAGGGAAGGAGCCCAGTGTCGGCTCTACAGCTGAGACCCCAGACCCACTCCAAGGGCTCCAGGTACAAGGCTGCCTCCCTGATGGCCTCCAGAAATGGCCTTGTCATCAGTCAAACCCAGCCTGGCAAAGGGGTGCTGGCCAGGGAGTTCCCTGCCCATCGCTGCCCACTGCCTGTGCCCCCACCCCATCCAGCGTCAGCAGAGGGTGGTGACACACTGGGTCGGCAGAGGTCAGCTGGCTCTGGCCTCAGCCTCAGCAGGCAGGCAAATGGCCAACACTCCGCGCCAGTGCTGGGAAGGCCTGGGGTGTGGTCAGCCCAGAGAGCACTATGGGTCTGCCCTGCTCCAGAACCTTCTGTGGCTCCTCAGTTTCTTTCCACGGGAAGCATCCATGCGGGGGGGTGGGGTGCCAAGAGGAGGCCCCACTCCATTCTAACTTGCTGGGGGACCTCAGGCAGTTTGCTCAAGAGGTCCCAAGTCGGACTCCGTGTGAGTCAAGGGTTCTGCTAACTACAACCAGGGCAGACCCTCTGGCTAAGTTTCCAGCTTCCTCCTGTGCCAAGAGCCCACCTGTGTCCCTCTAGGCCCTGATTCTACCTCCCACAGAGCCCCTTGCTCTCCAGGCTCTCGACCCTCCCACTCCCCTGCCACCCAGCACGGGGCCTTTCTGTCCCAGTTCCCTCCTTCTGGCTCTCAGGTGGCAGGTCGATCATCACCTCCTCAGGACGGCCCTCCCTGCCCCGCAGACTAGGTCTCCTTGTACTTGTCTCTGATAGCAGCAGTCCCTGTCTTGGCAGGAGCTTATATTCACCTGGGAGGTGATGTCCTGACCGCTGGCCTCCGAGAGGACCGTGGGTGCTGCGGGGCCAGGCCCGGGAGCTGCGCTCACTGACACAGGCCCCACACCTGCTCTGGGCACAGAGCCGGCACTTCCTGTGTGTTTGCTGCATGAACACTGAGAAGAAAGGGGGGATATTACCATCTGTCTCCCAGTGTCAAGAGGACTTGACGATACACGAAGGGCTTGGCTCGAATGGAGGCAACATCACTCACACACACGCACGCACGCACACACACTCCCACGCACATTTCTCACACGCTGCCCATACACACATAGCACATAAAACATACACACTCACTCTGCACCCACATCCCCCCCAACATGCATGCAGTGGGGTGAAGGGGCCCGAGGGGGGCCCTACCCTCCCATCCATGCCCACACCCTCCCAGAGTCCCCTGATGAACCAGACACACGAGGAGCAGATCCATAGACAGGCAAAGGTGGGCCTGGCCCAGCGGGAAGCCAAGTCCCCACCCCACCCCCCCCGACTGTCCAGAGCCAACCTATCTCTCGCATATGCCCAGTTCTCCAGGAATCTCTCACCCCCCAAAGGTGGCAGGCTCCCCCCGAAGGAGAGCTGCGAGATGCCGACACTTCCTTGCCTGTCATCACACCCTGGCTTCCACGGTGGGAGCCGGAGGTCGGTGAGGAAGCACAGAGTTCCCAGCAATGGCAGCGGGGGACCCAGAGATGGGCTGGGGCAGCCCCAACCTCCCCCCAACCTTACTGCACAAGTGCAGAAACCGAGACTCAGAGAAGGCACCAGGAGGCTCACAGTGACCCAGCTGGCCTCCTGCCTGGGGTCTGCCTTCTCGCCTGGATGCCTGAGTCACACAGACCTGGGGTCCATCCTGGCTCCACCATTCACCTGCTGTGTTGCCTCAGTTTCCCAGGATGGAAGATGGAGAGGAGCACAGCACCTTGCTCCCTGCACCGCGGGGGGCACACATGGAGCACACAGGTGGCAGAGAAGCTCCTTCTGGGTCCCAGGGGACCCTGCCAACTGCCCAGCCAGCCTCTGGATCCCAAAGCCCAGCCCTCACAGTGCACACTGCCCAGAAGAGCAGGCAAGCGTGCCATGGCCACACGGCAAGGCCTCAGCACGCTGGGATGTGAACTGGGGCCCTCTTCGGCTGAGCTTCCCACCCTGTAAGTGGATCTGGCAGTGCCGAGGAGGTGCCGGGGCTTGGCAACAGCCGGGGGAGGGAGGCAGGCAGGCAGGCAGCTGGGGGTGGTGGGAAGAGCCTTCTCTCCCCTGTCTTCAGCAAACCCGGATCCCTGTTTCCAAGCTGCGCTCCAGAGCCCTCGGCTGCTGCGTCACTGCGCACAGTCAGCCCACAGTGGGCGGAAGGACAGGCTCCCTCCCTCTGGCTTGGGCCTGGGGGACAGGGAGAGGTGGGAAGATGGGCCGAGGGTCAGGGGTGAGGCCAGTGGGGGCTCCTGACACCTTCCAGAGGGAATCTCAGCTCGGTTTACTCCTGGAGCCACAGAGAGCAGAGCTGGGCGAGCCGTGGAGACCTAACTCCCAGCCCTTCAACAAATAGATGGAGACCACGAGGCCCAGAGAGGTTCTGGGACTCCACAGGGGACACACAGCAGCAAACCAGCTCACCAGTCATTCCAAACCCCCATCTCCTGGTGGCTGCAAAGCAAAAGCCTCCTGGACCCAGCCCTGTCACCGCAGGCTCATCTGTCACTGCAGAAAGAAAAACCTGCGAACCCAGAGGCCTAGTTTTCCCTCCCCGGCCCATATCTGGGGGCACAGAGACCCCCTCCTGTCCAATCACAAACACTTCATCGGGTGTGGTTCGGAGCCCCTGTGGTGGGGGCCCAGCACAGCGTGAAGGTACACAGCAGGCGCTCAATAAGTGGTCTCATACTCCATTTATATGGCAGGATGCCTGCCCCATTTCTGCATTATCAAAGACAGAACCTGCCCACGTTGCAGTGTGCTTTCTAAAGATGACCCCCTCACGTATCAAATGTGGCTTTAGTCATTTCTGAAGCAAACTCCAGGAGACGGATCACCTGCTCAGGTCCTCTCACGTGGAAGGAAGGCAGACAAATGCCATGTTTGCTTTGCTGCCTCCTCCGAAGTCCCCGTGCCGGGCTGGATACGAGGGGTCCCAGGATGCCAGCATCCTGTTCCCTCTCTGTCGCACTGTATCCCTGGTTCTCCCTCAGCACCTGTGCCACCTCCCATCGTCCCTGGAGCCTGATGGATGGGCCACCTCCTAGAACTGTGAGTCAGTGAAGAGCAAATTTATGGGGAAGGGCCATGGCGCTCCTCCTGTCAACAGCCAGGAGACCCAGCAAGACCTGGTGGGGCCCAAGAGCGACCGATGACATCCAAGGTCACTCCTGAGCCTGCTCTCAGTTCTGGCCACGATCTACCTCCAGCAAGCGGCCAGGTTCCCCCAAGCCAGGGTCCAGGTCCGCTACATTTAATTCCCGTGGCCCAATGCCCACCTCTACATACCACCCTCCGAATCACTGCTGGTGAACACATCTCCAGAATGTGGGCGGAGACCAGATTCTAGACTCTAACTGGGTTGGATTCAAATCCTGGCACTGTCAATTGGCCAGCTCTGGGGCCTGGGGCGACTCCAGCCCTCTGTGCTTGTCTTCTCATCTGTAAAATGGGGATAGTAATAGGACGTCATGGGACTAAAAGAGAGGCCGAATTTAAGGTGCTTAGAGCTGGTGCTCATTAAACGGAGGGCCCGGCACCATGTATGGCTCCTGGGACTTGGTCACCAGTGCTTTGTTCCACGAGTGGGTGTCAGCGACTGACACCGTTGCCATTACTGGGATCAGCAGCAGCAGCATCAGGGTTCCCCAAGCCTGGTTTTGCAACCAGCCCTGGTGAAGGGTGTAGCAAAATTCTCCAAACAAAATTTGCTTCCATTCATTTTGGGTTTTTGAAAAGGCCACGTCAGACAGCTTGGCGGGGAGGAGGCGGCGTTGCGAAACCCAGCACAGAGAGATCCAGGGCCCCGCTCCTCGGCTCAGGAAGTGATGTGCCATCAGTTAGCGACAGGCTCCTGTGTGCTGGCACCCCCAGGGCTCCCGGGTTATGGGCTCACCTCCTGCCCCCCTCTGAGTAACATTAGGAAACCACCCAACCTCCCTGAGCCTTAGTGTCCTCATCTGTCAAATGGAGACAAAATATCCCTTTTCATTCCTACCCCTGGTGGTGGTGGGAAGATGCCGAGATTCAATGTCTTCTGCACCCTGAGTGCCGTCTGTGGCCTGAAGGCCTCCGTCCTGGCCACCTGCGGCCACCAGGAGACACTGTGGAAGACAGTAGAGGGAGAGAATGCACCCCTCCCACCACCATGGGCCACAACAAGAGGAAGTCAGGTCCCATGAGTCTTAAAGGGCCCCCCCACAAGAGTCTGATGAAGTCAAAAGTGGGCTTGTCTTTGGTCCAGCACACGGGAAGCCTCTCATCAGTGACAGCCTTTCCCAAAAAGGGCGCAGTGAGAGTCTGCACGACGGGGAGCCCCTCTCAACGGAGCCAGCCCTGCACTCCCTTAACTGACAGGGCCCACTGTTATAAGAAACGTTGATCCCGGCCCCAGGTGTTAACACACATTGCCCTCCAAAGCCTTGAGAGTGAACCAAGCCCCATCCCGGCTCCCCACATGCCCAACAGAGAGTTAGGGGCCTTGAGAATCCCTTCTTGGGCTGTCAGCATCACAGACTCCTCACTGGGAGGCTGGCAATTCTTTGAGATCACAAGGTCCAAGCTTGCACCCTACCTATCAAGGGAGCCCAGAGAGGGGACATGCCACATCCAGGGGCACACAGCAAGGCAGCAACAGGACACTCACCATCCCCACACACTGCCCACCCCCATGACCAGCTTCCAGTGGCTGCCTTCCGGCCTCACCAACGTGGTCCTTCCTGCCATTCTCTATCTATCTAAATCCTTTGAATCCTCCAAAATTCACTCCAGATCTAGTGCATGTCCTGCAGGAAGCAATTCCCTCGGGCCCAAACTCATGCCCCTTCCCAGCACTGGACAGCACCAGCCTCCACCACCGGAAGGGCCTGGAGGGATGACTACAGTTCACAGAGCAGGGCCCTGTAGGTCTGACTCTGTCTCCGTGCCTAGGAGGAGACACTGAGCAGGTCTCGGGAAGCCCTGGGGGCCCAAAGACAGAAAGGAACATTAGGAAACGCACAAGTGAGTGGGCAGGCTGGTGACCTCCTGAATGGAAAGCAAGCAGGTGATGATGTGGGTAATGAGCTGACAGAAGTGCCAGCAGAGACACCCCCAAAGACATAGGTTCCTGCCCAAGCATGGCTCCTCACTCTCCTGCAGAGCCTCTGGGGTCCCACAGACACACTGGGGTTTTAGAGGCCACGGGCCTATAACCCCCCAGAGCCTAGCCAAACGCTGCGGAGTTTGCAGGCCCAGCTGGAGGCAGGAGCCCAGTTGATGACTGGACCCAGCCAAGGCTTTCACCACGTCCTGCTGCCCAGCCCTCGACTTAGGATGCCCCAGTGGGGCTTGTCTGTCCATTCATTCAGCCAAAGAAATGGACTGAGGGCCTGGGATGAGCCAAGACCTGTCCTTAGCACCAGTGGGATGGCATGAAGAGGCAAGCGTGACCCTGCTCCTCTCCACACCAGCTGCATGGAGAGGCATCTGATAATAGGGAACAGTAACTGGGTTAGGGAAGGCAGAAACCCATGGGGGCTGGGAAGATGGGGACAAGGAGACAATCCAGCCTGGGTGTCAGGGAAGGCTTTCGTCTGGAAGTTATGCCTAAGCTGAGATCTCGATGATGAGTAGTACTTAAGTAGGGAAATGTGGGGAGGTGTGTTCAGGCAGACAACTGGTTGGTGTGTGCAAAGACCCTGAGGCTGGAGGCAACCAGGCCTGTTCCAGGAACTGAAAGCAGGCCAGGGGGACCAGAGCCAAAGAGACAGGGGAGGGGCTGGTGTGGGGAGGAAGCTAGGCTTCATCCTGGGAGCAGTGGGCATTTCCTGAATACCCACAGTGAGCTTTTTGAAAAAAATCTGCATTCGAGATTTTGTTAATGCGCGTTTTGGAATGTTTAAGTGGAAACGTTTAAATGCACTATAGGCAGATGGTGCTACTTTTTAATGCTCTTTGGAATGAGTGAATCTATCAGTTCATCACAGAGTTATAGAAGCGCAGAGAACAACTGCTCCTGTCCCCCAGAGTGTCCAGCGGAGATTCTCAGAAGCTTCCCATCCCATAAAAGCACCGGCATTTAAGAAGCCAGCGGCCCACAAACTGCGCAAGAACTTAACGAGATGCCCCTGGTGCGACCAATTTGTCACAGAGTCTTACAAAAGTTCCAAATTACATGATCCATCCTTAGTTCCCAAGTGCCCTTCAGCCTCCTTTCAAAAGCATCAATTCAGCGGCCAGGCGGCCTTTCGCCCCCCCCGCACAGCCCTCAGACCTGCGGCTCCATCTCACGGCTGGGACCAGCCGGATGCTGCCCTGGGTCCCATGAAACTCAGCCATTATAGACCTGTTCTACCCCACACTTTCTTTCATCGGGACCTTGCACTCCATCCCCGGTGCCTGGTACAGACTGCCTGCCCCCCGCTGCCGGACAGAACAGGGACTCCCTGAGGGTACGGGCCAAACTAGATCACCCTGTGTCCCTAGCGCCCAGCACAGGCCTAGTCCAGGCTCTGACGGATGGACGAAGGGAGGGTGCCATGGACGTCTCCCACGGGCACACTCAAAGAAGTCGAGTCGCTGTCTCTGGGCTCCAGGAGGACCCAGGCATCCTGGCGCACCCCTCCCACAGCACAGGCACACGCACACGCACACAAGCCCGCCCCCACGTGCACAGCCAGTGTCTCTGGGAGCTCCTGGGAGCACACTCCGCATCTGCGGCTGACTGGCCTCCAACAGCCGCTCGGCTCGGCTCGGCTTCGGGGCCTGGCAGTGGCTCCCAACGCTCCAGCCACCAATAGGTCACCCAGCTCTGCGGCCCCACCCAGCCCTGCTGCCACTGGGAGTCTGGCTCAGGCCCCTCAGGCTACCCCAGGACCA
This sequence comes from Lontra canadensis, assembly GCF_010015895.1. Taxonomy (NCBI): domain Eukaryota; kingdom Metazoa; phylum Chordata; class Mammalia; order Carnivora; family Mustelidae; genus Lontra; species Lontra canadensis. The sequence continues at coordinate 2,230,700 of NW_022631163.1, forward strand.
GCCAGCCCACAGTTGCCTCTGTGGGACAGAAACTGGGCTCCTCCAACAGCCACTCTCTGAGATGATCCGGTACAACCCCGATCCAACACCTTGAGCCTGGAAGAAAACACAGCCCCTTCCACAAGTGAGGGCATAGAGGCAGAGACAGCCAGGACCCCAGGGAGCTAGGCTGAGAGCTTAGGTGCAATGGGGGTAGAGGCAGACCCCTCCAGGCTCCTGGGGCTGGGGACCGCAGCCCCCTCCCCCTCTGTCATTTCCACTTGCAGGCAGGTGGGGGTGCAGGAACCCCCACTAGCACTGCCCTCCAAGCTTAAGGCTTCCATCCTCAGAGCACCCCATCCATCCCCTCACTCCCCTCCCCTGTAACTGGCCTTTACCAACCCATAACCCGTTTCCCCATTTCATTTTCCCCCCACAACATCAACAGTCTCTGGCTGCCCGTCCCTCTGCAACACAGGCAGCTCTGAGGAAGAAGAAGGGAGAGGAACGAAAGCATAGAGGAATGGAAGGATGGAGGGGGATCAGCGCTGGTAGGTTCGGTGGAAAGAGGCCAGGGGCCATCATCATATGTCCAGGTAGCACATGTCCCCTCCCAGCAGGCCCGGCACATCTGGACCCAGCTGGCCTCCCCAGCCAGCAGGTCCACCTGCCACCGGCTCTGAACGCTGCGAACCCCTTTCACCGCGGGGTGCCGCACGTGGGGGCCTCCCGTGGCCATGTGAGCGCCCCCCCAGCCCAGGTGCCCGGGTCAGCCCGGCCCCTCCCGGTACGCAAACAGGGAGGGGGCGCCATGCAGCACTGGGGGGTGGGGTTGCCCCCACCCCCTCCCCAGATGCCAGGTCCGGGAAAAGAGCTCGGGAAGGGGGGAGCTGGCTGGGCAGGCTCCCGGGGCTACTGAGGCGGGATGGAGGCAGCTGGGCTGAATGGAGGAATGCCCTGGCCGGCTGGCAAAGCCCTCCCTCTCCTTAGCTCCAAGGTTGGTGGGCAGGGAAAGGGTCTGCCTGACCCGCTGGCCGCCCTGCGGATTGAGGGTCGGGCCGAGGAGGGGCTTCCCAGCTTTGGCAGTCCCTTGGCATGGGAGAGTCCGCGGGAAAAAGAGGTGGACTGGGGGTCTGGCCCTGGATAGGGGGTTCCGGGCCCCAGGCATGCCGCCCCCCCCCCGGTCTGGGGGTCCAGGAAGACCTAGACTGGGGGATCGCACCCAGAGAAGGGGGCTTTCCAGCCGCAGAGCCGCCCCCTCGGATTGGGGGCTAGGAAGACAGAACTGGCAGGGGGAGGGGGCTTTTCTGCGCCAGCGCCGCCCCTCGGTTTAGGGATGTTTGTCCGGGAGGAGACTCGGATTGGGGGTCTCGCCGAGGGACGGGGCGCACCGGACCCGGAAAGGGGGTCGGGCCACCGCGCACCACCCCCGCGCCCTCACCTGCGCCTGGCGCCTCGGCCGCCTCCGGCCCGCTCCGCCGCTGCGCTGCGCCGCCGCCGCTGTTCCGGTCCGCTCGCAGGTCCGCCGCCTAGGCCCCGGCCCCGGCTCCGGCCCGCGGGCGCCCCATGCCTCTCCTCTGGCCGGCGCGGCGCCCCAGATGCGGCTGCGGGAGGAGGAGCCGCGCGGCCCCGGCTCCCCGAGAGCGTCGGGGAGGGGGCGGGGGGCGGGGAGATGCGCGCGGGGGAGGGGGCGGCGCGGCTGAGCCCAAAACCAGGCGCGGATCCGGCCACCGACCCGGGGCTGGGGGGGTAGGGTGGGGGGGCGCGCCGTTGCCAGCGCCCACCCCCACCCACGCCCCCGCAACCCGGAGGAGTGGGGGAGGGTCTCCGCGGCCAGCGACGCTGGGTCGCGAGCCGGAAGAGCGCTTAGAGATCCGCGGCTGGCCGCCCAGAGAGTGCAGGCTACTGGCACAAGGTCACACAGCGTGGGCTGCGGTAGCGCGGGAACGTGGAACCCCAGGCTACAGAGCTGGGCAGCAGGAACCTGTGTTGACGAGCTCCGGCCCGATGGAAGAGGGAAACTGAAGCCCACACTGGATGAGACTGGCCCAGGTCCACACCGTGAAAGTCAGGAGGCTCCTGGGATTCTGACTTGGGGCTCCTGTGCCTGGGAACGTGTGCCCCGTCCTGGTGACCCATTTCCTGGAGGTGCCTTCTCTCTCCTATGGCAGCAGGGGAGTTAAAACAATCCCTCGATGGACCTGGACTGTGTACTCATCCTACTTCTGGGGCTCTGTGATCATAGTTAAGAGACTGCCCCTTCTGAGATTCAGTTCCTCCCTCCACCTGTAAAATCAGGACAACACTAATATAGTATCCACAACTTGGGTTGAGGAACCAAAGAGATAATAGATGTAAGCTTCTTGACAGTGCCTGACATTCAGTAGGTGTCCAATGGATGTGCTCACCCTCACTGGTTCCCACATCTCCCAAGAATGCTAGTTGAATGCAGAGAGAGTCAGAAGAGTGTTAAAGGGTGGTGTTCAAAGCCAAGCACAGCCCATTTTTCCAGTCTCATCCACCATGTGCACAGCCTGCCCACATCGCCATCCCAGAAACCTGTTTCAGTGCTTCTTTGCCTTTCCCTGTGCGAGAAATGCCTTCCCACCGTCTCCACCCAACAAACTCCTACTCATCCATCAAAGCCCAGAACAATCAGCTGTATGCCCCAGCTGCTCACACTCCCTACCAGTCCATCGCTACCTCCCTTCACCATTCCCAGTGTCTGGTACAGGTTTGTTTCTGTTTTTGTGGGCCTTGACAACTGTGGTGAGAGGAGGTCTTCAGAGGAGATGACACCATGAGAGCTAATTCTGCCCAGGAGAGCTTGGGGGGGGGGGTACAGAGAGTATGTGACCAGCAAAGAGGTGACTGTAGGTTTGGGCAGTGTGTCAGTAGGGAGAAGAACTGCCTGGAACAGTTGGGAGGACCTCGTTGTCTCAGCTGGGAGCCAGTGAGAGCCAGGAGCCGGGCAGCAACTTGGCACTATGTGGTCAGGTCAAAGACGAGTGGGCTTTGCCCTCGAGAACACCTCACACAGGGGTCCCAGGGGACTTGTACACAGGTGCCCAAGTGATATCATTTGTAATAGTGGAAAGCTGGACACTACCTGCCTGTCCATCATCGGGAGACTGGATAGATCATGACGAATTCAGACAGTGGAAAATTCTCCATGCCACGATCTTCTAAATAGGTGAATATAAGTCACACACATCTATAAAGATAAATCTCCAAAACACACTGTTGATTCAGTTTGTGAAAAATAAGAGTTGTACACGTATGATTTAGGTACTCTTTGTATGAATTCTGTACTTCAATACAATTTTTTAAAAATAAAAAAAATATATGGGGCACTAGTGTGGCTCAGTTGGTTGAGCGTCTGACTCATGATTTGGGCGCAGGTCATGAGATCAAACCCTACTTCAGCCTATGCACTCAGCATGTAGTCTGCTTGGGATTCTCTCTCACCCTTTCCCTCTACCCCTCCCCCCTGCTCGCACATGTGCATTTACTCTCTCGAATAAAAAAATAAAATCTTTTTTTAAAAAATAAAAAATACATTGTTGGATTAAAAAAGCAAGTTGCAGATGGAAAACAGTTTGATGGCAGATATTTAAAATATGAAAACATGCAACACAGCGCTATATATTGTTTAGGGATACACACATAGGTAATACAAGTGTAAAAACACAAACATGAGTGGGATAAATAGCAAATTCAAATTGGTACTGACCCTGAAGGAAAGAGGGAAGGGAATGTAACAGAGGCTTCAAATGCACTTGAAATGGTTTCTTTAAAAAAAAAAAAAAATTGAGAGGGAGAGAGCGGGCACGCTAGGGAGCGCGCAGGTACGTGGGCGCGCACGCACATACATGCAGTGGGGAGGGGCAGAAGGAGAGGAAGAGAGTCTTAAGCAGACTCCATGCTGAGCGTGCAGCCCTGCGTGGGGCTTGATCTCAGAACCCTGAGATCACAACCTGAGCCCAAACCAGGAGTCAGACGCTTAACTGACTGACACCCAGGCGCCCCTTGAAATGATTTCCTTCTTAAGTTGGGTGGTGGGTACCTGGGAGTTTGTTATACTGTTCTCTATACTTTTTTGTGAACATGAAACAATCATAATGTATTAATACTTTTTTTTTTTTTTTAAGAAAGGCCGTGCCTGGGAAAGTGATTAGGAGCCATTGCTGGTTCTTGAGTGGGGTTGGGACATGTTGAGTGGATCAGAAGTGGCAAGAATAGAGAAGGAAGGTCAGGGGAGGCATGTGTAACAGTCTAGGACAGAGGTGTAAAGGTCTGAATGGGGTCAGGAATATAGTTATGGGGAGGCAGGGAAAGAGGAGAGAGATTTAGAGGAGTAAACACTGGTGTGCGTAGGCAAGGTCACAAAATTTAAAGTCCACAGGGCCTGGACAGTCATGCAAGCAGTCTGTGAGCATGAAGTCATGGGAACTGGTAGGTAGGGCCTGCCCCAGTGCCAGGTGATTATTGCCACGGGGGAAAGGAGACCCAGTAAGGCCACATCTTCCTTCTCTCCCTCTCTCTGTCTCTTTTTTTAAAGAGAAATCAGCAACTCATTTTTTTTTTAATGCAAAATCTCCTAAATTTAAATCATGGCAACTAAACTGAAAAAAGAATTAACTCTGTAGGGACCAAGCCATTCTGGTTTGCAGTCCCTTCAATGAGGAAGAGACTCAAGGAGATAAAATGAAGGGACCACATCACCAAGTTTTCCTACCTATGAGGCTGAAGAAGCTCACAGCCCATGCAGCAGTCAGGGAGGGCTTCCTGGAAGAACTGACACTGGGCAGTGAAGGGAGAAGTTATCTCAGGCTGAGAGAGCAGCAAGTATAAAAGTAGGGGCTGAGTGGAGTGAGTCCAAAAGAAAAACTAGCCAAAGACACCAACAGGGTGTCTCACAGAAGAGGAACACGTGGCCAGTAAACACACGAGAAGTGACCTCATTAGTCATCAGGGAAAGGTACATCAAGACTATGATAAGATGCTACTTCATACCCATTAGACTGGCAAAAACAAGAAAGTCTGGGCACACGCGTGCCCAGAGACACCCATGCACATGTGTGGTCAGCCAGTGCTTCTCAGACTTCACTGTGCACAGAAATCATCCAGGGATCTTGTAAAAAGGCAGATTCTCATTCAGTGACTCTAGGGCAGGGCCTGAGATCCTGCATTTCTAACGTGTTTCAAGGTGAGGCCAAAGCTGTTGATCCCCAAACCACATCTGGCAGAGCATTAGGAGAAATGCACAAGAATACCCACAGCAGCACTGTTTGTAATAGCAGAAATCCTGACAACAATCCAATCATCAGTTGACAAGAGAATGAACAAATAAATAAATGAATTGTGGTATAGTCATACACAGCCTCAAAATGAATGAATCACAGCTATACTCAACAACATAAGTGAATCCTCATCAATAAAGCATTTAGTTAAAAGAAGACCATGTCCTATTTTTATTTTAAAATAAAATCAATAAATAAGTAAAAAAAAAAAACCATTCAAGCATTTGTATATGTAAGAAAACTAAAACAAACTAGGGAAATATAATTCAAAATTCAGAATATTAAAGCCTGCAAGCAGAGAGCTGGGACTACAGGAAGGACCTTGAAAGAGGATGGGATGACTCAAACCAAGTAGAGTCCATTTGGCAGCAGGTAACCTCCAGCCCTAGGTGTGGACAAGCTCTGGTAACTCTAGATACAGGGAGTGACCCCATCTAGCTAATGTGAGACTTGGCTTATGACCAAAGGAGATAATGTCCGGATCCATCGCGACCAGATCTGGAGATGCCTGGCTCTGGCGCCATTCTCTAGGTCAGTCAGGCTCTGGACCGGCTAGGCAGGTCCCTTGGGGAAAGGGAGAGGGATGAGCCTCTTAGAGCCCCCAGAGCCAAATGTTGGCCTCCTCCTCACTCCACACTACATCCCGAACTTTCTCCTGAACAGCCTTTGAGTCTGATGCGTCCTCCCCATCGCTCTGTCTCACCCCAGCTCAGCCTCTGCATCTCCTGACTTTACTACACCAACCTCCTCCCATGGTTCCTTCTCCTGTTTGCCCCCCTGCCCCCAAATAACCCTCCACACCAGCCACAGAGAGATCGTTCTATAACAAGGGTCTGTGTCACCGCTCTGCTCAGAACCCCGCATTGGCTCCCTGGCACTTGGGGAGAGAGCATGAACCCGTTAAGCTGGTCTTCATAGCCCTTTACCATTTGGTCTTTGCACTCTTTCCTAATTCAACTGTGGTCAAATCCCAGGACTCAGGCACAAGTCTCTGCAGTCCCTCCCGAGGACAAGCTGTGTTTCATGTCTTCCCCTGTGCAGGTCCTTCTACCTGGAAAGCCTCTTCCCCCACTACATACTCACCTTTCAAAATTCAACTCAACATCCCTTCCTCTGGGGAAACCTTCCGTGACTTCTGCCCCCCACTCCCAGTTTGTCACCTCCGAACACTTAATTTATTGCCTTTTAGTATTACCAAGCATTTCTTCCTTTCTTTTTCTGTCAGCTCTATTGAGGTATAATCAACCAATAAACATTGTATATATTTAAGGTGTACAACCTGATGGTTTGTGATATGTGTACATTGTGGAATGATCACCACAATCAAGTTTATTAACATACCTATCACCCCACATAGTTAACCTTTTTTTTCTTGTAGTGAGAACACTTTAGATTTTACCCTCTTTGCCAGTTGCAAGTATACAATCCAGTACTGTTGGCTCTGTGATGACCAAGACACCGGATGTCTCAAACACCTCATAGCAGCCGCTCTTGGTGCCTTCCTGGGACTCTGGCTGCAGTGGCTCCCAGACATCTATCTCCCCACTTTTCTGCCGGACGGCGTTCTCTGAAGTCACAAGAGCTTGGTCTGCCCAAGCAAAGACAACTTGGAAACATGGGGAGTTGATGCCCCCAGGAGACTTCAAGCATGGTGGGTGGGAACCAAGCGGTAAACACCCAGCCTCCTTCAGGGAGAATGCTGAGGGGTCCTCTCCACTGTTTCTCAGAAAGCCCCTGAGAGGATGGAGTTCTGGTGGCCCTCACTAATTTTGGTAATAATGTGATTATTATTATTAATTTTTATTTTATTTTATTATTATTAATTTTGTTGACATTCTCTCCTGCCCCATCTCACTCTCCACATGCTCTACTTCCTATTTACTGGGATCCCTCCCAAAGAAACCCCCTGTGCTCAGGTCTTGGTCTTGGGGTCTGCTTCTGGGGGAAGCCAAAGTAAGCCACACCTGTTTGTTTCCACCTCTCCTGTAAGACCGGAAATAGCTCCTTGAGGCTTGGGGCCACACTGAATTCACCTCGGATTCTGGCATCCAACAGTCTGGGTTCAAATCCTGACTATGCTGTTTATTTCTGTGCGATCCTGGCCAGGTCACTCACTTCTTCCTACTCGCAGACTCAACCAAAATAAGTAGGAGAGTCCCAGACCATTAATGAGATACATCCCCAGGTTGGGGGAGGGGGAGCTATGTAGAATTTTACCCTCTTTCTTCTTTCCTGTGTTTCTAAATTTTTTAAGGTTTCGTGTATTCCTTTGTTTTGTTTTCACAGCATGGAAGGAGTGTGGGTTCCAGAGTGAGCAGGCCTGGGTTCAAATCTTGGCTCTGTCATATACTGGCTGTGACTGGGCAAGTCACCCTACCTCACTGGGCCTCAGTTTCTACATCTGGAAAATGTACATAAGAATGAAGACCTACTTTGCAAAGCGGTTGTGACTTCTATGATGGAAGCTTTTTGCACACCACACAGTGAGTTGAGAGCCTGAGTTATTGTCATCCCTGGGGCTGGCATCAGGCCTGGCATGGAGGAGGTGCCTGGGAAATGTTTGGAGAATAAAATGAGGGAAGCTGGTAGTGGAAACCCCAGGGTGTTCCTTATCTCATTCATTTACTTGTTCATTCATTCAGTGTTTACTGATATCCACTTAGGCCAAGCCCTGTGCTGGGCACTGGGGATGCAGAGTGGCAGGAGAAACACCCCTGGCCTCAGGAGGCTTGCCAGCTTCAGGGGAGATCAAGAAAACCCACCATTCCAGAGGGGCCCTGCCTGGGTGTAGAGGACATATGTGGAGGCTTCTGGGGAGAAGTAATGCCTGAGCCTGATGAGCAAGGGGAGGACAGGGCAGACATCCCAGTGTGAGGGGACAGGGCACCAAGGTCTAAAGGCCAGACAGGCCCACACAAGCTACTCTGTGCTAAAGGGGTCATGAAGTGAGTTTAGAGCACAGTCAGGCCCAGTCATCTGTCCTTGCTCTGTGATGCCGGAAATGCTTTTTCTCTGTCCCTCTATGTGGATTTGCCTTCAGGCCCTGCCCTGATGTATTCTGGGGAGGTGCTTGGGTTCCATTGTCTCCTTGAAGGGCCAGAGCTGCCTGCCTCTGCCTCCCAGATGCCCGAGCCACCATCTGCTCCCACCCGAGCCCTCAGCTCTTTTCCTAAAATATTCTTCCCGTTTCCTTGGAGACATTTCTCACATGGAAGAAAGGGAGGGAGGGAGGGAGGGAGGAAGGGAGGAGGACAGGTTGGGTCCATTTCCTGAGTACCTACTGTGTGTCAGGCCTGTCCCTATTCCACTGAGGCTTGGAGACGTGACATCATGTGCCCTAGATCTCAGAGCAAGTAAGAGCTGAGTCAGGATTTGAACCTGGGTCTGTGGGGCTCAAAAGTTAAAGCCTGAGTGACATAAAGGAGAGGTGCATTTGGTACTGCCCTTAACCCCCCTTCCAAGTGTCTAGGGCACTGCCCATCCCCCCAAGTCGTCCTCCCTTATGGATCAATTTAGAAAACACTTGTGGATATTGGTTGTATGTTAGGCCCCAGGCCAGGCATGGGGCCAGAAGAGTGAGCAGGACAAAGTCTTTTCCCTTGAAATAGAGTGTGGGGGGAGTGGGAGGGGCAGAAGGACCCAAAAAAGTGACTCCTGTCCCATCTATTTCCTTGGCATACACCAAAGGCTTTAGAGGGGTTATTTCAGTTGATCTTCCAAATACCTCAGCTTGTAGGATTTAAAAGTCCCATTTTTCAGAGAGGAAACTGAGGTCAAAAGAAGTAAATTCAGTTATCCAAGCATACACAGGGAGCAAGTGGTGGAACTGGGACAAAGTCCCAGATGCAGAAGGTAACTTGCTGGAATTGCCCCCCAGAGACCTGCACGGAGCACTGCTGTGGGATATGGGAGGGAGTGATGGCTGGGAGCCTCATGACCCTCAAATGAAAGGGAGAAAACAGAAGGATGTGGACAGATGGGTCTCAGCCCCTTTTCTGGCTTCAGCCTTCTTGAGCCAGCTCAGTGGCTGATACTACCACAGTTTTTGATACCACCAGCCCAAGCAGAGAGACAAATTTCACCTGCTTCACTATCTAGCAAATTCCACTCAGAGCATCTCACACACATGCCTCACCCAGTGGACATCTGGTCAACCCTCAGTTCTTGTGTCCTCTGTTTAGCCCTTCCCAAGCAGCCCACCTGGCTGACTGCACTAGTCCCAGTCTTGGGTTTAGAGGCAACTTTCACATCTGATGGCTAAGCCTAGGACAGTAGAGGTGATTTCCGAAGATTTCTGGCGGAAGTGTGGGATCACCATCATATCAAAATGCTTGTGTACTATGTGTGTACAGATTATATCCCGGCTCTTATTTTCCCACTCTGCAGTGCAGGTCTTACTTTAGGGACTGTGGCAACCCCACAGCAGACTGGGAAAGGAGGGAGGGAATTCTGCATGGGGGGACTGGCATGAACAAAACAAAGGAGGCACAGGGGATTCAGAGAAAAGCAAACAGCTGTGTACTGGTGCATGGGGAGAGCAGCAGAGCGAAGGCCAGAGCAAGGGTGTGATCAGGAAAGACCTTGAGTGACAGCTGAACAGCTCAGAACATAGGGAAGATGTGATTCGACACTGTTTAATGGTGGCCAGTGTGGAAGATGGCTTTCAAGAGGGTGTGAGATGGGATGAGGCCCCTGCCATTGTCCAGCGGAGAGGTGATGGGCCTGGGCTAGGCTGGAGGTACAGAAAGGGAGAGTAGGGGGTAGTTGGGAAAGAAGTTAAAGAGGCAGGAAAAAGAGTTGCTGATGAATCTGGATGGGGGTAAAGGAAGGGGAAGAGGAAAAATGAGGTTCAGGTTTCTTATGTGGGTGGATGGTAGGGCTGCTCTTGAGATGGGAAGTCTGTGCTAAGGGTAAAGGATAGGAGGGCCCATCCCGGGGACCCGAGTCATGTGAGGTATCTGTGGGGCACGTGGTGCTGCTCCTGCCGTGGGCTCCATTTTCACAGCTTTCAGAAGTGTCAATCCACAGGCTCCCTAGAACCTTCCAACAACCCTATGAGGTCAGCACCATTTTTCTCAGAGAGAAAATTCAAGGCTCAGAGACTGATGATAACTGATCCAAGGGTTCACTGAGTGAGTGATGGAGCTGTTTTCTGCCTTCAAGACCAAAGCTTTTCTTGTGTACTTAAGGAGCCTTCCAGTCACACTGAGGCTTCTAAGAAGATGTCCAGGAAAATGGGCAACCAGGGGAGAGGCTGGAGGTGGGGCCAGAGTTGATTAAAGGCACGGAACAGACAAGGTCAGTCATGGAGAGGGCATCAGGAGACAAGACAATCACCTGAGAAGAACTTCGAGAATCAGCAGAAAAGTCTAAAAGGATGTGAGCAGAGAAGCAGAAAGAAAACTGAGAGAGTGCTGGCAGCAGAGCTGGGGAAGACTGAGCTTCCAGAAGGAGAAAGTGGCCAACACTGTTAGGACATGACTGTTCTTCCTGCACCGCTCATACCTGGAGCCTGTGGTAAGGCTCCAAGGAGACAATGAGTGCACTTCGAAGCTACACAGTGCTGGACACAGGCCAAGGGTAATTGTTCTGGTCCTGGCTCTGCCACCACCTCTGCCTGGTGACCTTGGACAAATTCCTTTCCCTCTCCAGACCTTTGATTCTCCTTCTGTCCGACAAGAGGGTCCCAACTCTGGAAGCATTCCTTTACTCATACTTTTTTGTTTTTTAAGATTTTATTTATTTATTTGACACAGAGAGAGAGATCACAAGTAGGCAGAGAGAGGGAGAAGCAGGCTCCCTGCTTAGAAGAGAGCCTGATGCGGGGCTCAAGCCCAGGACACTGAGACCATGACCCGAGCCAAAGGCAGTGGCTTAGCCCACTGAGCCACCCAGGCATCCCTACTCATACTTTTAATTCAAGAAATATTTATTGAAGAACTGCTATATGCCAGACATAGTTCTAGGAATTTGCAGACTCCAGTCAACAACACAGATAAAGATCCTGCCCTCCTAGAGCTTCACCTATCAAAGGGAACTAGTCAATAAACAAAAAATACAATAAAAAAAATGTTACAGTTTATTAGGTGCTTATAAGTTCTCTGAGAAAAAAGGGAAAATATCTGGGTTAGAAGAGTAGAAGGGTGCTAGAATTGGCGCAGATTATTTAAATATGGCAGTCAGGTAGCACTCACTGAGAAGGTAGTATGTGAGCAAAAGAGTGAAAGAGACATGACATCCTTGCAGATACCCGGGGCAAAGTATTCCAGTGGAGGGAGAAGCCAATGCAAAGGCTCTTACGTGGGAGAGGCTAAGACCTTCCCCCTACAAAACATCTGAAAATGCTAGGTTAGGGGCGCCTGGGTGGTTCAGTCATTAAGCATCTGCCTTCGGCTCCGGTCATGGTCCCAGGGTCCTGGGATGGAGCCCCCATCTGTCTCCCTGCTCAGCGGGAAGCCTACTTCTCCCTCTCATACTCCCCTTGCTTGTATTCTCTCTCTCTCTCTTGCTGTCTCTCTGTCAAATAAATAAATAAATAAATAAAATCTTTTTTAAAAAAAGGGAAATAAAATGCTAGATTAAAAAAATATATGTGGGAGCATCTGGGTAGCTCAGTGGAGGAAAGCCTCTGCCTTCGGCTCAGGTCATGATCCCAGGGTCCTGGGATCGAGCCCCGAATCAGGCTCCCTGCTCAGCGGGGAGCTTGCTTCCCCCACCCCCCGCCCTCCCTGCCTCTCTGCCTACTTGTGATCTCTGTCAAATAAATAAATAAAATCTTTAAACATATATATATGTGGAAATGGACAAGTCTTAAAGTAGAGAAATCCTCTCGGGTCAGAAACAAAGCAGGAATGGGAGAGCAGGGAGATGAACCTGCATTGAAGCTGCGGGCGCCAAGCAGACACCTGCAGCTCAAGTTAGTCTATGGCCCATGGAAGACGGAGAGCCGAATGAGTCAGGGATCATTCTGCGGAAGCGATGGACCTGGAAAAAGGATACCACCAAAGACAGGGAGACTTTTTAAAAAATCCTGCCTCATAGAAGCAAGCGGCAAAGAAAATTGTCTGTTTTAGCCTGGGGTTCAATGGGATTACAGAAAAATCTCCTCTGAAAAGGTATGGACATTGGCCGTTACATGGGCTTTAGGCATGAATTGTAAGTACTGATGAGGTATCAAAATAATTCAAGTTGAGAACTTCAATCTAAAGTGGACCCCAGAGGTGTTTGGGTGGCTCAGTAGGTTAAGCATCTGAATCATGATTTCAGCTCAGGTCATGATCTCGGGGTCCTGAGATGGAGCCCTATGTCGGGCTCTGTGTTCAGTGGGGAGTCTGCTTAGGATTCTCTCTCTCCCTTTCCCTCTGACCTTCCCTCCACTTGCCTGCTCTCTCTCTAAAATAAATAAATCTTAAAAAAATAAAGTGAACCCCAAAATTAACAAAGCCAAAAGTCAGTTTTCTGAAAAAGATCAAGAAGCGAAATAGAAAGGTAACACAAATTAGATAACACAAGTTATCAACATCAGGAATGAAGAAAGGACATCAGCAGAGATGCTACAGACATTTAAAAAGTAATAAGAGAATATAACACTTTTATGTCAAAAATTGGATAATTTCATTGAAATGGACAAATTCCTTGAAAAACATTACTTATCAAAACAGATACAAGAAGAAATAAACATTTTGAAAAGTCCTGTACGTACTAAAGAAATTTAATCTGTAATTTAAAACCTTCCCATAAAGGAAACTCTAAGTCCAAGTAATTTCACTGGTGAATCCTTCTAAATGTTCAGAAAATAAAAAACATTAATTCTACAAATTCTTCTAGAGAATAGGAAATGAGGGAATATTTCCTGACCTGGTTTATTATTTCAGCCTAAACTTGTCATCAAATTCTAAGAACATTACAAGAAGGGAAAATTATAAGGAAATATCTCCATGAATGTAAAAATGCTAAATATTTATGTTATAAATGTTAAATATAATGATAATGCTAAATGCTATAATATCAATGCTATATATTATCTAGTGATGTATAAAAAGCATAGTGCATTATGACCAAATGTGATTTACTCCAGGAACACAAAGTTGGTTTGATTCAAAGAATCTGTCAATATAATTCACCGCTTTAACAGATTTTTTTTTAAATGATCATCTCAAAAGATGTGGAAAGCATATTTCAAAGTCAACATCCATTTGTAATAAAAACTCTAAGCAAACTAGAAAGGCATCTTCATTAATCTTACAAAGGGCATCTAGAAAACCCTAGAGCTAACATCATACTTACTGGTAAAAATTTGAATACTTTTTCCTTTAGATTAACTGTCCACTATTACTTTCGTTTATTCAACATTACAGGCTAGCCAGTGCAATAAGGCAGGGAGAAAATTTGCAAAATTGGAACAGAAAAAGTAAGTGTCATTATTCACAGATGACATATTATACATGTGGAAAATCCTAAAGAATCTACAAACCATTAGGATTAACAAGTGAGTTTAGCAAGGTCTCTCTATATATAGTCAACATTCAAAAATTAATTATATTTCCATATGTGAGCAACACACAATTAAAAATAAAATTTTAATAATACCAGTTACAATAACCAAAACTCATCAAATACCAGGGAATAACTCTAATAAAAGATGTGCAAGTCTTTTACACTGAAAATGATAAAATCATGCAGACAAAAATTCAATAAGACCTTAACAAATGGAGAGACATACCATGTTCTTGGGTTGGAAGACTCACCATTTGAGAGATGTCAGTTCTCCCTGAGTGTATCCATAGATCCTAATCCCAGTCAAAACCCTCTGGAGGTTTTGATAACCTCATTTTTTTTTTAAGATTTATTTATTTATTTGACAGTGAGAAAGAGAGAGAGCACAAGCAGAGGGAGAAGTAGGCTCCCCGTGGAGCAGGGAGCTCGATGCAGGGCTTGATCCCAGGACCCGGGGCTCATGCCCTGAGCCAGAGGCTGACACTTAATGACTGAGCCACTCAGGTGCCCCTGATAATCTCATTCTAAAACCTGCATGAAAATTCAAAGGACTTTCAATTGTAGATATTATATTGAAGAATAATAAATCTATAGGACTAACAATACTAAATTTTAAGGTCTATTGAAAACTATAGTTCAGAGGACCAGTATCTAGATTATATGAAGAACTCTCAAGACTCGACAATAAAAAAAATTCAACCAGAAATAAACCTGCATAAACAGAATTAACTGATCTTTGACAAAGGAGCAAAGACAATAATGGAGTGAAGATAATACTTTTTTTAAAGATTTTATTTATTTATTTAACAGAGAGAGACACAGCGAGAGAAGGAATACAAGCAGGGGGGAGTGGGAGAGGGAGAAGCAGGCTTCCCGCCTCACAGGGAGCCCAATGCAGGCCTTGATCCATCATGACCTGAGCCAAAGGCAGATGCTTAACAACTGAGCCACCCAGGTGCCCGCGAAGACAATATTTTTAACAAATGTTGCTGGAACAACTGGACGCCTACATGCAAAAAAAAAAAAAAAAAGAAAAAAGAATCTAGACACAGTCCTTACACCTTTCACAAAAATTAACTCAAAATGGACCATAAACATAAATATAAAACACAAAACTATAAATCTCCTAGAAGACGACATAGGAGAAAACCCAGGTAACCTTGGGTGTGGTGATGACTTTGTAGATACAACACCAAAGACACAATATACAAAAGAAATAATTGATAAGCTGGTTCATTAAAATTAAAAACTTTTGCTCTGGGAAAGACAATGTCAAGAGAATGAGAAGATAAGCTTCAGGTTGGGAGGAAGTATTTTCAAAAGACACATCTGATCAAGGACTGTTATCTAAGATATACCAAAAAAAAAAACAAAAACAAAACCTTAAAATGCAACAATATGAAAACAACCTAATTAAAAAATGGTCAAAAGACGGAAGAAGATATACAGATGGCAAGTAAGCGTTAGAAAAGATGTTCAGCATCATTGTCATTAGGGAAATGCTGATTAAAACAACAATGATATACTACTACCCACCTAGTAGAATGGCCCAAATCTCAAACACTGAAAGCACCAAATGCTGGTGAGCCTATGGGGCAGCAGGCACTCTGGTTTCATAGCTAGTGGGAATGCAAAATGGTACAGCCCGTTTGGAAGACAGTTTCTTTGTAAACTAAACATATACTCCAACCGTATGACCCAGCAATCGTGCTCCTTGGCATTTGCTCAGATAAGATGAAAACTCAGGTCCACACAAACACTTCATGTGCAGATGTTCAGAGCAGCCTTACTCATAATTGCCCAAACCGGGACACAACCAAGATGTCCTTCAGTAGGTGAATGGATACACTGGTCATCTAGACAGTGGGTTATTATGCAACGTTAAAAGGAGATGCACAGCCAAGCCCTGGAAAGACGTGGAGGAAACTTAAGAGAATGTTACTAAATGACAGAAGCCAATCTGAAAAGGCTTCCTAGTGTATAATTCCAAGGATGTGACATTCTAGAAAAGGCAAAACTATGGAGACAGTAAAAAGGATCAGTGCCAGAGGTTGGGGGTAGGAAGGGATGAACAGGCAGAGGACAGAGGATTTTTACAGTCGTGAAACCATTCCGTATGATGCTGTAATAGTGGATACACACGCCATATATTTGTCTAAACCCATGGAATACATCTTAATGTAAACGATGGGCTTTAGGTGATGATGATGTGTTCCCATAGATTCACAGATTTTAACAAACCACTCTGTATAATTATACCACTCTGGTGGAGGATTTTGATGGTGGGGGAGGCTGGCCAAATGCTGGGGCAGCAGGTATGTAGAAACTCTCTGTACTCTCCACTCGGTTTTGCAGTGCATCTAAAACTGCTCCAAAAACTGAAGTCTTTATTTAAAACAAACCTACACATGATATTACCACACGTTCCAGACATTGCACTCTTGGTCATTTATCCAAGACGTACAAAAACTCGTGTTCACACAAAAACTTGTACATAAATGTTCACAGCAACTGTATTAGCAATTGCCGACACTGGAAAAAAAAAAACTCAGATTTTCACTGAGTGAATTGTTCCTTTGGTTTTTTTAAGATTTTATTAATTAATTAATTAATTAATTAATTTATTTATTTATTTTAGAAAGCGTGAGCTCGAGTAGGGGGAGGGGCAGAGGGAGAGGGAGAAGCAGACACCCCGCTAAGTGCAGAGCCAAATGGGGGGCTCCAACCCAGGACCCTGAGATCCTGACCTGAGCCGAAGACAGATGCTTAACCACGTAACTTACTGAGCCACCCAGACACCCCCACTGGGTGAACTGTGAACAAACTCGTACATCCACAGCATGCAGTAACACTATTTGGTAATAAAAAGGGACCAACTATTGATATCATAGCAATGTGGGTGAATCTCAAGGGAATTTATGGTGAGAGAAAGAATCCAATCCGAAAAGCTTACATACTATGCAATTTCCATTATCGAATATGTTTTTGAAATGACAAAGTTAAAGACATGCAGGACAGATTAGCCAGGGGTTAGAGATGATTCACATGGGAGAGGAGAAAATGTGGGAGGGAGATGGGTATGGCTACAAAAGGGAAACGCACACTTGTGGTAATGAGACAGTTCTGTATCTTGACTATGGTGGTGGATAAATCAATCTACCTATGTAATAAAATTGAATAGGACAAAATACACACACACACACACACAAATAAGTACAAGTAAAACTGGGGAATTCTGAATAAGATTGGTAGATTGTATCAATATCAATATCCTGGTTGTGATATTGTACTCTAGGTTTTGCAAGATGTTATCATTGAGAGAAACTGGGTAAAGAACACACGGGCTCTCTATTATTTCTTACAACTATATGGGAATCTACAGTTATCTTTTTTTAAATCAATTAATTAACATAGAGTGTATTATTAGTTTCAGAAGTAGAGTTCAGTGATTCATCAGTGACATATAATACCCAGTGCTCACTACATGAAGGGCCCTCCTTAATGCCCATCACCCAGTTACCCCATTCCCCCACCCACCTCTCCTCCAGCAACCCTCAGTTTCTTTCCTATAGTTAGTTTCTTAGGGTTTGTCTCCTTCTCTCATTTCATAAAATAATTTTTCCTTGCCTTCCCCTATGTTCATCTGTTTTGTTTCTTAAATTCCATGGGAACCTACAATTATCTTAAAATTGAAAGTTTAGGGGTGCCTGGGTGGCTCAGTGGGTTAAAGCCTCTGCCTTCGGCTCGGGTCATGATCCCAGGGTCCTGGGATCGAGCCCCACAGGGGGGCTCAAGCTCTCCGCAGGGAGCCTGCTTCCTCCTCTCTCTTTCTCTGCCTGCCTCTCTGCCTACTTGTGATCTCTGTCTGTCAAATAAATAAATAAAAATTTTAAAAAACTGGAAGTTTAATTATTTCACAATACATACAAATATCAAATCATTATGTTATACACCTGACACTAATATAATGTTATATGTCAATTATACTTCAATTAAAAAGTGAATTATAAAACCTTAATTAATAGAATAAACTGATTAAAAAATAGTAATTAAGACAGTATGGGATTAGTACATTGAAAGACAAACAGATCAGGAGTACAGTACAGAGAATCCAAAAACAGAGCCACACATATGTGACCACCTGGCTAATGAGGTGCTTCTGAAATTCAGGGAAAGCTATGTATTTTTGTAGTTTTCTTTCCTTTGGTTTTTTTTTTTTTTTTGAGAAAGAGAGCGCATGCTCAGGTATGTGTGGGTGCAAGCAGGGTAGGGGAGGGCAGGCGGAAAGGGAGAGAGACTCTCCAGCAGACTCCCTGCTAAGCGTGGAGCCTGCCAGCAGGCTTGTTCTCAGGACCCTGAGATCATGACCTGAGCAGAAACCATGAGTCAGATGCTTAACCAACGGAACCATCCAGATGCCCTGGAAGAGAGAATCCCCAGCAGGGGCCACGCCCAGCATGGAGCCCAACATGGGGCTCAATCTCACAAGCCTGAGATCATGACCTGAGCCGAAATCAGGAGTCCAATGCTTAACTGACTGAGCCACCCAGGCGCCCCTTTTGTAGTTTTCAATTAAAAAAAAAACTTATAAAAAAGGTATTTATTTTGTATATTTCTATTTTCGATAAACAGTGCAGTCAAAACTAGATATCTATATTAAAAAAAAAATTTTCACCCTTACTGTGCATTACACACAAAAATTAATTCAAGACAGAGGATCGTCGATCTGTACATGGAAACTAAAACAACAAAGGTTCTAAAGAAAACATGAATAAATATCTTCATTTCTTAACAATTTCTTGAAAGATATAAAAATGTTAATGATAAAATAAAAGAATGCTAAATTAGGCTTCATTAAAATTGAACTCTTTATTTAGGAGACGTGAAAGGCAAGCCTCAGATTAGGAGAGGTTATGTTTTGAATGTATGCATACAACTAAGGGCTCATATCCAGAACATACAAAAGCTCCTACATGTCAATAAGAAATAGACAACCCAAGTTCAAAATAACATATCAGAACAGCTGCATGATGAAGGCCTAATTAGAGGGGCCACTGGCCTGTTCACACAGGCACAGCCTCAAAGGCTCAGCCACCACCCCCTGCCCCCTGAGCAGAAGGGCTCCCCTTGCACTGGGCAGCACCGGACGTGAGCTCCAATTCAGCTTCCCCTGCCCCTCAGCAAGAGAAGATGGATTTAAATCAGGCTCTAGGGGTGCCTGGGTGGCTCAGTGGGTTAAAGCCTCTGCCTTTAGCTCAGGTCATGATCCCAGGTTCCTGGGATCGAGCCCCGCATCGGGCTCTCTGCTCAGCAGGGAGCCTGCTTCCTCCTCTCTCTCTGCCTGCTTCTCTATGATCTCTGCCTGTCAAATAAATAAAATATTAAAAAATAATAAAATAAAATAAATCATGCTCTAGAGGAAGAAAAAGATTGAAAAAAGTGAGTCTGAAATAGCTTACAGTGGTGGATTTCAAACTTTTGTCAGGATTGGGGGAGGTCCAGGATTGGATGTTTCTCAGGAAAGCACAGGATTTCCTAAGGGAGGGGATGGACCTTGGGCCTGAGTGCCATCCACCAAGCAGCTGCCCTAACCAGCCACCGTGGGCACAGACTATCAAGGTGGTAAGATGAGCCCTAGGAACCAAGTGTGGGTGATGTTAGGTCCTCTTGTTGCCACTAGAGACTGTCTGCCCTGCACCCACCAACAACATCTGATCCAAGACACTTGGTGCAATCTGGGGTCCCAGGTATGAGGAACCCCCCCGCCAGGCAATTCAGGGACAGTCTCCAGGAATTCCATTTTTGGAACCCTGGTTTTCATGATCAGATGAGGAAACTGAAGCACAAAGAACTTTAAGGTGACTTGCCCCCAGTCAAAGAGAAAGTAAGCGACAGAGCCAAGATTCTAATCTAGGCAGCCTGACTCTAGAACTTTCTATGGAATGAGCTATGTGATCTCTGAGTTCACTAGCTCTAGAAGTTGTGTTTTGAAAGACTCTGTTCCACAGCAGTGGTAACATAAAAATAAGGAAAAGTGGACAATTAGTGGAAAATTTCTTGCATTTTTAGCTGCGGATTTCTAGGACTAGAAGGGACCCTGGAGGTCAGTTAGCCCAAATTCACTGTTTGCTGCTGTGCACACAAGTTCATGAGGATTTCCAGAAGTGCCCCAACAGCACTGGCAAATCTACAAACAGTGGACCAGAAGGGGATACAGATCCACATCTCTTAAGTGCAGTGTGAAATTTTGAAGAGCTGTGTAAACGGAGAGTTCCTTCACAGTCAATAGGTGGTTGACTCATTTGCAGGCAAAAATCTGACCTCAACTGAGGTCAGGCTATTACATACCAATTAGTGTGATTACTCACATATTTTGCTGCAGAAATATCAATTAGTTTCATTAGAGATACTGCCCCAGACTCAGTGGTATCCCGGAGCTGATCCACACTGGCTCATGGGAGCTGTTTGTTAAATTGGGAATTTTGTGAGCCATTCAGTTGGCAGCTTGAAATGGGATGTGGTTGGAGTATTTACACCATACATGTCAGAAAATGCCATGAATCAGGCTTTAAAAAAATTTACCTGAGAGCTAGTTTACCAGCAGATCACTGCCCTACCCTCTGCAGGAGGAGGAAGATGCACCACTTTATTTTTTCCAGTAAATTCCAATTAATTCTAAGTTCCAAAAAAGGAGGCAAAAGATTTGAACATGGACCAAATAGGGTATCAAAACAGCCAATACACATAAAAAAGTGTTCCACATCATTAATCATCAGGAAAATACAAATTAAAGGCACAAGGAAATACCACGACATCCCCTTCAGGATGACAAAAATTAAAAACACATAGTGCTAAGTGCTGGTGAGGATATAGAGCGCCAGGAACTCTCATACCTGGCTTGTGGGAGAGTAAACTGGTAAATTTCATATCTACTAAAGCTCAACATCCATAGACTCCATCACCTGATAATTTCATTCCTGGGTATTTACCCAATAAAAATAAGTGTTTAGGGGCGCCTGGGTGGCTCAGTGGGTTAAAGCCTCTGCCTTCGGCTCAGGTCATGATCTCAGGGTCCTGGGATCGAGCCCCGCATCAGGCTCTCTGCTCGGCGGGGAGCCTGCTTCCTCCTCTCTCTCTCTGCCTGCGTCTCTGCCTACCTGTGATCTCTGTCTGTCAAATAAATAAATACAATCTTTAAGAAAAAAAAGTCAAAGCACTGAAAATACATGCTACCCCAAGCAAGACAGAAGCAACAGTAGATGACAGAATCAGACCCCCCAAAGAGTTTCAGATATTTGTATTATCTGATTATAAATGTAAAATAAATGCACTTAATATGTTTAGAACAATATAGAGGAAATTGAAAACAAGCATGAGAAAGAAGAGACTCTCCAAAAAGAACAAGTCAATTTGAAAGATGATCAAGTCAGACTTCCAGAAAAGAAAACTATACTAATTAGAATGTAAAAATTCTTGGAAAGGTTCAATAGCAGGTTACCCTCAGATGAAGAAAAAAATGTGACCTGGCATCTGAAGAAATTATCCCAAACGTAGCAGAGAGAGAACAGAGCAGAGGGAGAGGGAAGAAGGAAAATACAAGACATAGAGGCCACACTGAGAAGGTATAACTAATGAATATTTGGAGTTCCAAGAAGAGAAAACAGAAGAGAGGAGAGAGAATATTCAAAGAATTTTCCAGGCGTGATGAAAGACATGAGTCTTCAGAGTTAGGGTCACAAAAGCCCAGGATAAATATAAAAGAACACACAAAGAAGCAGCCTAGATGTCCCATAGTCCAACTGCAGGCCACCAAAGGAAAAGAGAAGATCTTAACTCTGTGTCCAATGAGGAGAACTTTCCAGCACCAGACTACACCACTGCTCTGTAGTCTTCCAGCTGACACCTGGGAGGGCTCATTTGTCACTCTGACCTAGAGGCTTGTGAGGCAACGTATCTCAAACCCAAAGTGGAAATGTGCCCAATAACCGGGCCCTCGCCTGGTGGGGAAAGGAGTTCACTCTGTCCAGGGCTATTTACGACAAAGTCTTTTCCTTGGCTACCACACTTTCTGGAAATCACTGGAAACTGAGTGGGGCTCTGCCTTCCCCATTGGTCTCCCTGCTTCTAGACTCTTCCTCTCCTGTCTGTTCTTCATGTAGGAGCCAGAGAGATCTATTCAAAACACAACTCTGACTCTTACACTCTTACACTCCTTTGCCTAACCTTCTTCCTTACACCCCACCCCTGCAGAATAAACGTCCAAGCTTCCTTAACTGTCAGTCGAGGTCCTTAGCATCCAGCTCTGATGACTCCTCCAGACTTACCGATCTCCCTCCGCTTCTGCCTACTCACCCTACTTTGCCTTTTCTTAATACCCTGTGTTCTTTAATATCTCTGAATAATGTGCTGTTCCTTCCCTCTGCCGGGCAGGCCCCTCTCCCTCTTGAGTGTCTTGAAATTTTAAACTCATCCTTTTGGATTTTGTTTAAACGTCCTACGGTCACAAAGTCTTCCCTGAAGCTCTTCCTATCCTACCACCAGTGGCCATTTGCTTCTTGATGTTTCTGCAATTTTATACTGACTTATATTTTAATGAAGTCATGGTATCTTTCATATGACACTATAATCATCTGTTTCCATGTCTGTCCTGTTGCACTTGCCATTTGCTGTGAGCATAGTGAGGTCAGGGAACAGGTCTTACCCATTAGCCACCAGGGACCAGCCAGAGCCCATCATAGAGAAGTGGATCCCATCCCATACACAAGGTAGGAAAGTGAGCGTGAAAGGGGAACGTGAACAGTTCAAATTGCCCTGTGACCTCCAATAAATTGCCCCAAAAGGCAGCACTTGTGGTTTTGCTTTCACCAACCTATTTAGTAACATGTTCCTATAGAATGATAAGCAAGGTCACATGGCGCAACTCGTACTCCCTCTGGGACACACACCCACAGACTGCAATGGCAGGTAGACTCAACTCTGCCTTTTTTTTTTTTTTTAAGATTTTATTTATTTGATAGAAAGAGAGAACGAGAGTGCACAAGCAGAGGGAGCAGCAGGCAAAAGGAGAAGCAGGCTCCCTGCCGAGCAAGGAGCCCAATGCGGGACTCAATCCCAGGACCCCAGGATCATGACCTGAGCCAAAGGCAGAGGCTTAACCCACTGAGCCACCCAGGCGCCCCTCAACTGTGCTTTTAAAACTAGTTTTCTCTCGGGACACCTGGGTGGCTCAGTGGGTTAAAGCGTCTGCCTTCGGCTCAGGTCATGATCCCAGGGTCCTGGGATCGAGCCCTGCATCAGGCTCTCTGCTCAGCGGGGAGCCTGCTTCCTCCTCTCTCTCTGCCTCTCTGCCTACTTGTGATCTCTGTCTGTTAAATAAATAAATAAAGTCTTTTTAAAAAAAATTAGTTTTCTCTCACTCTGTTTTGCTAAAACTATGGCAGAATTCATATAAGATAAATGTGCGCATAGTTCAACTGTACCACTGAATAAATGGAAGGACAGATGGACGGAAGAGTGGGTAAATGTAAGTGCACGTGGCTGAGTCACAATAATAGCATTAATGCTGACAGCTACCATGTACCTAACATGTGCTGGGCACTACTCTGGAGCCTTTATACCTATTAATTCATTGAATCTTCAAACAACCCTATGAGGTTTACACTGTCATCCAATTTTACATATGAGGAAATTGGGTCATAGTGAGAGTGGATATAGGTCGGTGGGTGGATGGATGGATGGATGGATGGACAGATGGACAGATGGATGGATGGATGGACAGATGGACGGATGGGAAGATGGGTAAGGTGGCTGCACTGACTGGAGTGGTGGTAGACAAACAAATAAAATCATAACCATTCTTTTGTGCCAGATTGAGCCCTGCCTTGTTATCTCCACCCTTGTCAAACCTGGACCTCAAAGGTCCCACTCCATCTGAGCTGTTTGTTCTCTGACCCTCTCAGACTATGACCCCTCATTCTAGCATTCACAATGCTGCCTTACCCCCACCTAGCACAGCCGCTCACCCAAAGGTCTACTAGTTTTGACAGTGAACACCCACCTACTGCCTTCAGTAGCAAATTATTTGTAGAGCAGATTATGTGGCAAAGAGGACCTCAACAACCACTCTAATTCCACGTGCTGTCCTGTTGAGAGGTGAGGTGTGTGTTCCTTCACCTTCAACCTGGGTGAGCTTATGACAACCGCAGAAGTGAGGCCAGGCTATGTGATTTCCAAGAGTAGGTCACAGAAGGTGCTACAACTTCCACGTAGCCCTCCTGGGATGCTTGTGCTCAGAGCCCAGCTGCCATGCTGTGAGGAAACCCAATCTAGTTCAGGCCTAGATGGCATAGAAAGGCCACGGGTGGTTGTTCTGGCGGGGAGCCCCACTGAAGTCCCAGCTGACAGCCAGCATCATCTGCCAGATGTGCGAGTGAGACATTCCAGATGACTCTAGCCTCCAGGTGTTGAGTCACTCGTAGTTACTGAGTCTTTCCCAAGGAGGCCCAGACACCATGAAGTTCACATACCCACCCTTCCCTGTCCATATTCTTGACCTACAGTCTGTGAGCATAATAAAATGGTTCGTTTGTGCCACTAAATTTTTGGGTGGTTTGTTTTGCAGTAATAGGATCTGGAACATTCCTCCCCCACCAACCAGCCAGGCCCTGCCTTGACTTCCCTTGGGTGGGGGGGTGAAGGGGAGCATCTGGGCCCCGGGCTGCCCTGAATCCTGCATCAGTTGCATCTGAGGCCCGTGGGCAAGGGGAGCAGGCCTCTACCAAGCTCTCCTTCCCTGACTCTTCAGGGTGGAATGAGGTCAGCTTCCAGGTGTCCCGGATTCCCTACAGACAGGGGTCAAGACCAGGCTGGGGCCCCTGCTGATGAGGCAGGGCCTCGGAGCAGGAGCTTGACCCCAGCAAAAGCTTGTTCTGGCTCCATCTGAGACTGGCCTGGTTTGCTTCCAGGTTTTGTTCTTTTTAAAACTGGTTCACTCAGTGGGTATTTAAGACAAAAACCACAGACCTTGGTCTGATTCGACGGGAAAAAATAGTATTGGGGTCTGGGAATCTGACAGACCTAGGCTGAATCCTGGCTCTGCCACTTGCCAGGCGTGTGCTCTGGTGAATTACATCATCTTTTTGGGTCCCCTCTGTGCAGTGGGGGTAAGAATGGCTGCCACCTCACGGGTTTGTCATGAGAAGAGACCAGATGGACCACGGAAAGTGCCCTCCTCTGTGCCTGGCCCCCAGCAGGAGCCCAGGAACTGTCAGTTAGCTTCCCTCACTTCTGAGTGGGTATGGCTCTCCTTCTGCAGGGCCTAGCACGGTGCCTTGTATACCCCAGGTGCTCAATAACTGTATCTCAAATGAATGGAGGAATTTCTCAGCTCATCTCTGACCTCCATCCACATGCTGATGCGTCTCTCTTTCCTAAGAGACACCGACCCCCCTTGGGGCAAGGCCACTTGCTCTGATTCACCTTTTGTTAAACTTTTATCTCCTCAGCATACAGTAGGTGCTTAATCAGGGACCACTAAAACAAATCAAGTGTCCCCCTGGTTCAGAAGAGTCCTTAGCTCAGGACCTGCCCTGGGATCCTGGGGAGGGGTGGGGTGAATGAAGCTGCCGAAGGTCAGAGCTCTCTGCCCCTCGGCTTGCCGTGTGCTGTCCATCGCCTCTACTTCCCATCTGCAGACCGCGAGCGCTTCCCCACCTACAGCCACAGCCTTCTGTATCGTGATCATCACAGCCCACATCGTAGATGCCCTCCCAGGCGTATTCATAGGCCTCTGACCCCTCTCAACAATTTTTGTAGGTCAGGAAAGCACACACAATTCTGGAGGGCGTCTTAGGCTAGGTTCCCCAAATGCAGATCCTGGCTGAGAACCAGGGTGCGGTAGTCTCGTTGGGAGGTGGAGAATGAGCCCGGAAAGGGAGGGAAGCCAAGATTGGTGCTAATACTTGAGTTATTGCTATGGTCTACTGCTGCACTGAGGGGCAAGAAAGTCTTTCCACACCCACCCCTCACTAGGCCCCCCTGGGTCAAGGGTGGCTCCTGGGGGATGAAGCCCCTGGCACTCTTGGTTGAGTGTGCTTCCTCAGCAGAGCCCAGGGAGGCCACAGGCAGGCACCTCCAGGAGCATGGGCAGGGCAAGTGAGCATTTGTGTCACTGGGGAGTGACTGTTAACACACAGCAGTGACTCGTGACTCGAGGTGCCCGTGAGGGGCTCTGCGTTCTAGAAGCTCCAGGTAAGTCTGTCTCTTTACCTTCTACTCCAGAACGCCAGTGAGTGGGGGTGACACCATTACTGGGGTAACTGTGAATCCACTCAAATTGATCATATTTAAAGTAAATCATTTAGAGAATCTAGGACTTCAAGTTACTTGTGTAACAAACCTCAGATCCCAGTGGAGAGGGCGGAAACCACAGCTGCACAGGACAGAGACAGTAATGATCCTGGGAATCGCCAGAGGCAGATTCCCTCAGATCCCCTCTGCCTTGAGCGGGCCACAGACTCTGGCCCCTGTGACTTCTCTGCGGGTCCTAAGATCCCAGACAACAAGAGGAAGGGGCTCTTCCAGGACCCCCAGATGCTTCTGCAGCTGTGCCCAGATGTCCTTCCAGAGGCTGGTGAATTGAGGCTCCCTGCAAATTTCTAGACTTTTCCAGAACCCATTTCAGGAAGGAACAGCTCAGACGAGCAGACGAGGGTACAGGACGGTGATAACAAAGACAGCAACAGCAACAATAATAATCATGGTGGTGTGGATGGCCCCCAACTCACCACGCTTTGACTTACCCTTAAATGACTTTACAGGGGTACCATGGCGACACACACTCAGTAGAAACTGTGCTTCAAATTTTGGTCTTTTCCTGGGCTAGCCACATGGAGGAGGACACTTTCTCGTGGCGCTGGGACAGCAGCAAGCACGGCTCCCAGCCTATGGGGTAAACGACGGACACACTTGCACCCACCCCGCACCCATCAACCATTCTGTTTTTCACGGTCACTACAGTATTCAGTAAATTCCTAAAGTGACATATTTGGTATTTTATTATAAAACATACTTTGTGTGAGATAATTCTGCCCAGCTGTAGGCTAATGTAAGTGTTCTGAGCACATTTAAGGTAAGCTGGGCTGAGCTCTGATGTTTGGTAGGTAAGGTGTATTAAATTTTTGTCTTACTGAATTTTCAACTTACCAGGACAAAACTCCATTATCAGTCAAAGAAGATCTGTCCTTGTTTCCTGACATTCTTTTTTATTTTTAAAAAATTTTATTTGTTTATTTGAGAGAGAAAGGAGTGAGTGAGCACAAGTGGTGGGGGAGGGGCAGAAGGAGAGGGTCAAACAGAATCACTGAGCCCAGGACCCTGAGATCATGACTTGAACCCAAGGCAGCCGCTTAACTGACTGAGCCACCCTGGTGCCTCACTCCTGGAATCCTTTTTAGAGCAAGGCAGAACACAGATAAAGAGAATAGTACCTAATATCTATTTAGCATTTTATGGGATCACCACATAAATGCTGCCTCACTGAACACTACTAAGTGACAATTTCTGGAGTCACAGCAACAAACAAGATGGACATAGTCCTTATCCTCATGGAGCCCACATTCTAGTGAGAAAGATGGACAAGAAACAAGCAATTACCACAAAGCATGATTATAAGCAGGAGCATTTGATGAGCATCTGTGAAGCACCAAACACAGCTAAATTCTTTCTAGGGATTGCTTTGTTCAATCCTGACAACGTATTTTGAAGTGATAGTGTTTTGGCCTCAGTACATGGACAAAGAAACTGAGGAAGAGAGAGGGTAAGCAATCTGCCTGGGGCCACACAGTTGGCAAGAGGCACATCTGAGAATTCTGAACCCAAGATTGTCTGATTCCAAAACCCATGCACCCAACCAGGCTATCTCAGCCCTGTGCACTCTGCACCTCAGTTTCTGTATCTGTGAAATGGGAGCCAGTAACAGCCTTTATTTGTGCCATTGTCATGCTTCACCGAGATAGCGATGGGAGCACCGTATCAAATGCCAAGTGTGAGCTGCTGGTTTCCCTATTCCTGGCTGACGCTCCGGCCTCCTGTGCTTGCTTGCTTCTTGCCCCTGATGGCTGTCGGCGCATGGTCAGAGCTGCAGCCACCTGGCAGGGCTCTTGGTTCGCGGAGCAATCACGGTTTGCCCTCACTAGCTCTCTAAGGACAGCACAGTTCTGTGGCGTCCGTGCTGATTTAATTATAGATTAATCAGGAGAGCCAGGGCAGGAGCTCTCCTCTTTTCTCCAGCAAGCTGGAACGTGACCCCTCCATGTGTCCGTGCATGTGAGGACAGAGGGGAGGCCCCTCCAGCCCCCTGCCTCAGGGGCTGGCTGAAGGGAGTCTGGACCCCTCCGCCTGGGGCATGTGGTTCTCCCAGCCTGTGTCTGACCAACACCTTCCAAGCTGAGTTCCCACAACCAAGACTTTCCTGTCCCTTAGACACCAAATACCCTTTTTATTCCAGTCCTATCTCTTCACAGCCATGTCTTCCAGGCTCAGCCTAGATGTCACCTTCCACAGGAAGCCCTCCCTGATGCCTCCAGCTGGGATGACTTTTTCCTCCTCTGAACTTCCGGAGAGGTGGTCTGGCTTCATCTGAAGGCCTGACCACTGCCCACGCTGAGCTCACCTCCTTCACGGGATGAAATCTCCTTGAGGACAAGTATGTCCCCAGTGCCCAGCAGGGTGTTGGCTTTAGTAAACCAACAGGATGAATCTACACAGAAATTCCCATGGGCCTGAAGATCGGAGAGACCAGCCTCCTTCCAGAGCCCAGCCTCCCCGAGGACTGCTGTGCCTGGTAGGCCTCACACACCCGGGGGACCCCTGGTGGCCCTTCCACAGAGGCTAGATGGCCTCCTTGGGCTTCTCCTGCCTTCCTGGGGACTGGCCTCCCAAAGGCCACTCAAGGGGAGCTCATATCCACAACAGGCACAGGCTGGAGAGAAATAGTCCCCAAGTCCTTGCCCCACCAGAATGGACCTACGCCCATCCTTCTGCCTTCTTCCCCTCCTAGGAACTAGACCAGACGACCCACTGCTCAGCAGGGACTGTAACGATGACAGAAAAATGTGTTGATCCCATTCACACATACACACACCCATCCCACGATCATTATAGATCTGATCTCGTTTGGTCCTTCAAGGGACTCAGGGCAGGGGCCCTTATTGGCCCCTTTTGCAGATGGGTAAACTGAGAAGTGAAGCAACTTCATTAGTAATGGCAGAGAAGGACTGACTCAGTGTGGTTCTGGAGCCAGTGCCCAGTGACACCCCACACATGCTGTGCCCTATGCCACCTGCCTAACTCCAATCGGGGCCTCTGACCCCTGACCCTGGGTCACCCTTGTGCGGTGGGATCTGTGGAGCCAGGCTTGCACCCACTGCGCCTGGCATCCTCTGGGATGGCATGAATGAACCGCCTCATGAATATGCAGGCAGGCCGCTTGTGCTCAGCGCTCTGGGCTAAATCTGATCACAATGCAGGATAAATTAAGCGGCAGGGTAAATGCATTAGAAATCACGGTCGGTCGGAGGAACATGCTGTTCAGGGAGGGGTCTGGGGAGAAGGGAGAGGAGCAGTAGGAGACGTTCTGTCAGGCCAGGGGCTGCCAGCCCCTCCCATACAGCCCCAAATGAAGTTCCTTTCCTTGAAGGAGGACCCTCCCCCCATGTCCACCCCCCCCCCCCCCCCCCCCGGGTTCCTATGGAAACGCAGAGTGGGTTTAGGAGGGAAAATGCCTAGTGATGAGGGATATGGGGAGGGACTAAGAATAGCAGCTAGGGCTGGGGACAGGTGTGGACAGGGTCTCTTTCCTGACATGGGGTGAAGGGAAGGGCCTGGTCTACCCCAGCAGCCCCCAAGGCCTCTTGGCAGCTTCCAGAGAAGGGGTGTGGGGAGAGAAGCACCTTCGGCCAAACCCAGGGTCGAACACTGGTGGTGCCCTTGGGTAGGTAATAACAGCAGCTAAATAACCCCAGAGCATGTGTGCCATGCCCCAGCACGGGAGGAAGGCCTAGGACATCTCACCTCTCCTTTGCAGGTGGACAAAGGAAGCTCAGAGGGGCAAAGTGACCGGTCTCGGCTCACCCAGGTGGGAGTTGGGCCAGGCAGCTAAGGGCCAGGAATCTCTCTTCACTGTACTGCATACACACTAGGGCACCATTCCCTTATAACGGTGCCTTCTTCCTGGAGTAAATCTCGTTCAATCATTTGGCAAAGATTTATTGAGCAGCTACTCTGTTTGAAGCACTTATTCTAGGCCCTGGCGATGCAGCAGGGAGCAAACCGGACTGAGTCACTGCCTTCAGGGAGGGTATCGTATTGGACAGGGATGGGAGGCTTACAGACTCCGGCTCTTGGGCCCAGGCAAGGGCTGGGTTCCAGCATCCCAGCCAGAGAAGGAAAGGTTTTGGGGAACCAAGGGCTTGAAGGCTCCACAGAGCTCAGATGATATAAAGCCTGATCAGTGTTTGGTTGGCTGTGTGACAAGTGCCGGCTCTAAATCCAGCTCTGCCACCTGCTGGCTATGAGATCTGGGGCCAGCTACCTTCACCTCTCTGTACCTCACTTTCTCCACCTATAAAATGGGGATGATAATGGGACCTACCTGCTGTGACCAGTGAGGTGCTCCATTTAAATACTTAGGACGGTGCCAGGCAAGTACTGAGTGCTCTTCAATGTTAGCTCTTGGTGTTTTTATTTTTAGACCATTCAGGCAAGAGCCCTGCTCTCCCCATGCCCCCACCCCAAGCAGAAGAGACCAAGGTGTGCTTCCGTCCCTTCTCAGAGCCCCTCTGACTTCGGTCTCCCAGGAGCTGCCCCTCCTGGGAGGGAGGGGGTGGCTGACAGGCTCACAGGTCCTTGCCTACTTGGTCTCCCACAATCAAGTCTGGGAACAGGTGGGTGTTGTGAGGGAAGCACACCATGGTGCACGCTTCACTCCCCCACAGCCCCAGCACAAAGTAGAAGAAGGCAAGAGGCCACTGAGAGGTGAACCTACCTGAATCACACGGCAAAGAGGGACCTGACCAGGGCAGGGACATCGAGCCGAGTAACTCAGCTCAAAGAAATGTCTCCCTGGCTAATGCCCCCAGAGAGCCAGGCACATCGCTGAGCTGCCACGCTGAGCTGTAGTCTCACTAGGCAGCAATAACATGTTGCACGACACGGACTGACTCCATTGCACTCCAGAAGGGATCCCTAAACCTAGGAATACAACGAGGAGCAAGAGTTTAAAGACAGGGGCATGCCCGAGGCTAACTCAGGACCCTCAGCCCCAGCTGCTGTCCGGATCTGCTTCCCTTCTTCGTCGTCAGGTGCACCTGCCAAGCCTTTGAAGAGGCAAGGTCATCCCTGAACTCTGCCCAGGGTGCCGAGCATTGAGAACAGGAATGAGAGGCCGCTTGGAAAATTGCAAAGGGCTCTATAATCCAGAGGGATGATTTGGAGTTGCCTGAAAACTCGATCTTGAAGCAGCTTGAAGTTCTGATAGCTGCTTCCAAGCTGATCTCTGGCAAGGTCTTTGTGTAGACTTTCAGGCTGGT